>NC_052572.1:34402535-34702535 GCF_016699485.2 Gallus gallus
ACAAAGACATCATGTTAAGATTTAATTACTTATTTTGAATGTCAGATGGCAGCAGCATTTCAGTATGTATATACAGAACCTTATAAGCACATTACATGTTGATGTTGTGCTAAGTCCTAGCATTCTTCTTGAGTATTTTCCACCCTAGGAGAAATTTGCTTTTACATAAATAATGCATACATCATCCTGCCCAACCATATACATTTCCCTGTCCTTATGCAGACCACCACAGTGTCCATCTCTGACACCTGTCTTGCTTAAAAAGAGCAATACAAAATTAATAGCTAAGTTAGAATTCTAACTTAAGGAGATAAGCAGATAAGAAATCACAGTAGTGACACATGAATATCATCTAACTATTACATTGTGCATTCTTGAATGTGGAGACTAGGTTTTACCCTATTCATTCAAAAAAGTATATCATAGAAGAACCTTTTACTGCCAGATAAAGACAGCATTCAAGGTGATTGTGCCTGAATTGAAATTGCTTTACAACCTCCTGTACTTGTTTTTTTGTGAGCTTTGACCTGACAGCTTTGCAGTATATTCAACAATATGGTGTTAAGGGCCTGATTGAAGTCTCAGCTTGGTTGTTGGGCCTGTCTCTCTTTTGTTTCAGCTGGCCTCTGCAACAGGAGGTGCTTTCTACCCTAGGAGCACAAGCTGGTCTTCAAAAGAGTGAGCCTTTTAGAGTCTCCCCCTGCCCTGAAAGAAACCATCTCATTTAATGACTGCTGCTGCTTCAGCAGTCTGCTGCACGATGTTTCAAATGACATATGCTTTGAGCGTCCAGCAGTCCAGGCCGGAGTAGGTGGGATATTCCAGTTCAGTATTTTATTTAAAAATGTTATTAAATGCATAGTGGTATAGCATTACTAACAAGCCTCCTTTTCACTTATTGCATTCAGTGTAATTTTTCACTGTGACACACAAAACTAATAGTCTTGTCCATTAACACTGACAGACTTAAGCCTTATGGTTTAATCAGTAGTGACAATAAACCTCAGTGACAATTGCATTGCAGCCCTAACGATCAAAGAAACATGCAAACCAAGGTTTTAAAAATTTTAGAAAAGTCTTTCATTAGGCTAACTGGGAAAAACAAACAAACAAACAAACAAACACAACACTTTTCCAGCTTGTGAGTCTCAAAATCTTCCTTCCTTCAGGCTCTCAAGCTACCTATGTTTTTAACTGATGACTGTGAATGTTGTTTATTTTAATGAAACATACCCTTGCTGCCTACAAAGTTTGTCTTACAAAAAGGTTCTGTGCAATATTCCTGCTTGTGAAACTCCCTTTATTCTTCAAAGCACTCTAACACCACATAGATCACTAGGGATCATTTTGAATGTCTTCTAAAATAACATACTCTGAAGGAGAAGCATGACTTACAGATAAAAGATAGCATTTTTATTGAACTCACTGAAATAGCTGAGGAAGAATACCAACTACAGGGAAGTTCTTTGCACATAAAAGGTACTCAGGATGCCTGTCTTGATAAATCAGATACAACGTGATTCTTACACTTAGAGAAACTGTTCTGAATGCACAGTCATAACCAGTGTGACTTTTATTTAGCTATCAACCTTCCTCAATAGCGCTTGGACTGACTGCATGAGTGAATCAACCTGTCCTTTTTGCTTTCTTCAGAACCATTATTTTGATGACATTATGCCAATTCATTGTTTATATTTTATTTATATGCACTCTCAAACTTTGTTCTGAGCATCTCACAGCATTTTGCTTATAGCACTCCAAAAGTCAGGGAAGTATTTTTAGTGCTCTCATAATCACAGAAGTGGAAACGGAGGGGTTCAGTAATACACCCCAATTCGCAGCATCAGCCTGTGACAGAGCTGATGTTCTCATGTATGGCTCTCCAGGATCCCAGAGAAATGACAGTCAGGCTGCTTTGCAATTAAATGTATGATTGTAGCAGGAATAGATGCTTTAGCCTGGTTAAGATGTCTCAGAACAATACAGAAAAGTCTATGCAAGCCAACCATATACTATGAATCATTCATATTACTACCTTGCAGTGATGTCTCTGGTGCTGTGTTATCCATGCCTCTTATAGAAAAAGAAACAGAGATTTAAAAGGACGGAAGTTACTCCTAACTGCTGTACAGATACAGCTGCAGTCCAGTCCAATGTGTTTTATGTGTATCTTACAAATAGAGCTCAAGCACAGCTACCCCCCAGGACTAATACTTATTTTACATTCACCTTCACAGAAAGAAGAATAAATCCGTGGAGCAGCTTATAAGGACTGAATACTTTTCGAATTTTACAAGCACTCTGTTGCGGTCACACACTAATCAACTGTAGCACACTCATCTAGCTTGTTATGTGTGACATGTGAATGGCTGCTTTACTATCAGGTAGACTCTGTGGCAAATCCTCTCCGTGAGCAACTATCTGCTGTATGGGTATTGGAACGATTGTGTTGCAGTTTCTCTTTGTGGCACAGCAGCTGTAAGAGAACACAACCTTTTGAAATGTCCACCAAGGACTTCTATATGGAGAAACCACTGAACAGGAAAGTCACATACGATAGTCAGAAAGGAGATAAAGTCAGAGTAAAGGCTGACCAGAACTGGATGAATTAGAATTGCTTACAGCTTTGGCAGTGTTCACTTGTATTTACACACCAATTTCTTCAGTGACATTTCTCCAGAGCTGTAGCTGAGTGCTGAAGCTAAGACACATTCCAGGCAAAAGGCTTCAGGCTTCCTTCTGTCAGCACTGAAAGCTCTGCCTGACAACATAATTTAGGTTTCACTGCATATCCTCCTGCTGCCCAGTTCTTCACTGTTCCTCAGGAAGTATAACCCAAGAAAGGGAACAAGTGTTGGAGACATTTTTTTTCCCACATATTTGTCCATCCACAACATTAAGCCCTTTAAGGAATAACTATTCAGAGCTGCCCGTCTTTCTCTTTGAACCATCTGCTCTCATCACAAAGGATTTGTTAGATGTTTTGGTGATTTAGAGTGGATCTAAGGACACACATTCCTTCCAGAAAACACTTAGGTGGCTCCTCATTGGAATACAAGTGTTCAAACTCTGTATCTTCTCAATTGCTCATGGTTTGTACAGATGAGAAAGGAAGAAAGAAAAAAGGAGTTGTGAGGGAATAGCAAAACGAGGCTGGAATCAATACTCAAATCTCTTTTCAATTTATTCTCCTGCTCACCTTGTACCTTTTTGATGTTCTGTCAGCATAAAGGGAAATGTTGGGTGGGAGTAATATTTGGTATGTTAAGTCCACATGAAACTTGCATGTCAAGTTTGGCAGTGTTAGTGAAACTTTGGTGATTTCAGTACAGGCAAGAATGCCTTAGAAAGCAGTTTTTTTCTAGTTTTGCAGTTTTAAACCACTTACATCATTAATGCAGTACCCACTCATTCCTTCATGTGGTACCCTGAGCAACAACCTAGCACACCCCAAAAATACCATTCAACCATTCAGAACTGCAGGTAATGACTGATAACCAAGAAGAGAATGTATTTGTAGAGAGTAAGCCATAGGCCACCACTGAACAGCTACTGTCAATTTTCTTACAGATAAGAATTTCAGCAGGGAGATACAGAGTGTAAATCATAACACTTCTGGGAAATGGCAGCAGAAAGTGTAGGATGTAAACTTAATTTCTCCTACAAGAATAACTTTGCTCTAGGCTGCCCTTGATATTATTCCTTCTCTAATGTAGAATTGCAAATGCGTTAACAACAAGATTGTAATTAATTCAAGTCTAGGAATAATTTTAAGTATAATTTGGGAATATATTCATGGTTTTATAATAGCATTGTATTAATTCAGATTATTGTTGAACTCATATCTGCAGAGACACGAGCAGATAAATCTTCTGCAAAAGATGATGCTTGTGATTGTTCCTTTAGCAATTATTTGTTTTAGCACCATCTTGCTGTGCATTAAGGCATCAAATAAATGGGCACTCTCTAATTTGGACTCTATTGAGAACCAAGCATTGAATAGCTCAAACTATCATTATCTCCCCCTTGATTTGGAAGGTTTTTATTCACACACAGTAATGGGTGGTTGTATTCTATAAGGAGAGGAACCTTATTCTGCTGTGATGCAGAAGTAATTTCCTTTCTTTCCTGGTTACCTGTTAATGCTGTTACAATGAATCTCCAGACTGATTTTCTTGATAATGAACATCCTATCACCCCTCAGGCAGAAATGGTGTTACAACGTGAAGCAAAAGCTCAGCATTGTTAAACTGTCAGGATTATACAAAAGCAAATCCCATGATGTATTGGCTCCCAAATCTGTTTCTACAAATGTCACTGCCAAGTCCCATGCTGGAGGACCTCAGGCTGAGCCATGGCAATTCTCTGCTGCATCATGGAGGAATTTTACAGTGTGCTTTTGTTCTGTTCACCAGCAAGAGGAGAGGACATGAGTCCAATTTTCACTGGTTGTTGGCATACCCAGGATTGGAATTTGCAGAGCTGAGCTCTCTAATCAAGAGCCTCATCCACACAGAACCCTTTGGTTAAAGATGCAGTGTTTTGTGTACTACCCTTCCATCAGAGTTTCTCTCTGAATCTCTGACATTATTATATTCTTAGGGAATCAGTATGAAAAGCAGTTTCTCAGAGAAGCAGTGGTCTGGCAATCAGCACTTCTTTCCACCCTATACTCACCCTCCCTGAGAGGTGAAGAGCAAGGGCTGGGAGGTTGCTGCTTGAGCCTTAGAGCAACATTTGGCTGAGGAAGGCATGTGCCATGAAGTATGGTGCCCAGCAGTCTTTGCTGCTCCATCACTTTATCACAAAACCACTTTGCCAACTTCTTCCACCCAGCCTCTGTCTCAGCACCTCCTGAGACAAAGATGTCTTCCACTCATCCCCAAGTTTTTCCACCAAAATTGCCCACCCATGCAGCCTGGAAGCCAGATGAATTCTTGTACAATTGTCATTCGTTTTCTCCATCTCAGTCCTCACATCCCTCCTTTGAATGCAAGCTCCTCATGGCACTTACAGCTTGACCATCCATTTGAAACACACTGGTACCTATACAGCATCATAAACTTGTAAGTAGGTTGAGGAAAAACATGGACATAAGATCCTATTTATTCATGTTTATCTTTCTTTTGTTTGTATTTATTTATTCTTCATTTCTACTGAAATTTTATAGCTGCCAGCTGGCACACAGAATTAGGGCCAGTGGCCACCCTTGTAGAGTTTTCACTTCTGCTGCTCCAAGGATGTCTCCTGTGCTGTATATTTCAACCAGCTTCTTCCAGTGTGTAGAACACAGGCGGGCTGGATGAGGCACATGGGAAGCACATCTCTCTCTCCAAATACCCTGGTAACAGATCTGAGTTTGTTCCAAACAGTAGCTCATCTTTGTGTTATGACTTTTAAGGTCCCTCCCTCCATATGGAATTCTGAATACAGTGGTTACATTTCCCTGTGCAGGCTGTATCACTGGCAAATGAAAATCGTCTTGTGATTTCTAGACCCTACACAAATTGATTTAATTAGTTCTATGATAGTCTGTTAATAGTAAAAGCTCTCAGCAGAAAAGCCTAACAACTTCTTAAACTCCACTCCATCAATAAGGATGCTCTTCCAAGCATGCTACACAGGATAGAAATTTTTCATGTCCAGATTACACTGTGCAAGAATTTCTCACCTGGGGAATACCACCATTCCAAGACCCATCAACAGTGCAATACACTAGATTTGAAGTGCAGTAAGCTAGATTTGAAGGACATTTGAGACCAAGTAATTTTTGTTCAAAAGATGAGACTAGAAGTGCAATCACTTTAACACAGAAACTCATCAGAAGTAATATTTACATGTTAATTGGACATTGTCATCAGGAACACATTGCTGATATTGCCACCCATACTGTGTGTTCAACAAAATCAGATTGTGAGGGTTCTGGGTAGTAGCTGTGCTGCATAAAGCTCCATCCTCAGTGCTGGAAGTATGCACATAATCTGAGCTATATTTATGATTTCAAACAACTGGGAAGGTTTATGAAATCCCAGGTGCTTCAGCCAGTCAAGGTTATATTTAGGCATCAAAAAAATGTTCTGATTCTTAAAGGTGCTGATCAGATCACGTCCAACTGCAGTCAATTAATGGCAGATGCAATTTCAAAGTGCATCCTGGCCACACACAAACCTGAAAATGCAGCTGGACAGATTTTGAGCTAGCACATAGTTTTTATACCATCTGAGAGCCCACCCTCATATTCCAAGGGAATTTACTATAACTATGCATTGTTTTATCTGAAGCCCCACTTGTGTAGTGGCATGTACTCTTTCAAGCAGAGGATAAATTAATCATCCACAGGTACTGCTTTTCTAATTTCACACCCTAACTTTGGTGTGAATATAAGTTGGTAGTAGTGATTTCATGCACGTGGTGAAAGCACTGGCCTTCCAACAAGCTGAAAACATTTCCATTAAAAAGGAATAGAAAGGATTTCTGTATAGTCTAAAAGGATAATGGTATGCACAGAACCTATCGTGAACATTCCAGAAATCCAAGCAAATACCACTTCTCATCTTTTTGGCTAAGATCAAGTGTAGATTTTCTCTGAAGGCAGAGAAATTGCTTTACCAGTCAGAGGAACAGGACCACCACAGACCTCTTCCTGAAACAAGTCCCTGTGTTTGCCTTCTTTTGCCGTTTCACCAACACAGTGGATGTTATTTCAGTGACATTATTACTGTAGATGTCTTTGGAAAATAGTTTCTGAGAACAGATTGAACCATAGTTCTGAAAATGTGTTTGAACTGAATGAACAAATGGAAAAAGTCTATATCCTTTTTCGTCTACCAGAAACTCCCAATGGAAAAAAAATTACTATCCAAATCAACTACAGCAAATCACAGCTTCTGTGTTTCAAAGTCCCTTTCAGTAATTTAACAGGCTACAAGAGAGACAAACTATTTCACCTGTACTGCTTCTGCATTATCCTGTAGCCACCCACTTACACCACTTCAGGAAAACAGGATGTAGAACATTGGTCCACTCTGCAGTCTCTTAGCTGAAAACTCCCGGCAGTTTTTCCCTCATAGCACTGTAATAAAAAATCAGAAGGAAACTCCAGCATATATCTCACAACACCATCTTTTCTTCGAATTCCAAATGTAAACCTTATGTGGCTTCTATTCCTTCCTCTTCCCTTGCATTCTTTACAGATGTTGCATCTCTAGAAATACTTCTCTCAATATAGTCACTCTGACTTGATTCTTTTTTCCCCCAGAAATGTGTTTTTAATTTTATCTCATTTTACTGGAGTTTAAAGAGAAGTATTAAAGTTGACTTAACCTAATGACCGCGTGTTTTGTAAACACGTACAGAGAGAAGTAGTACTATTGGCAAACAACAATACAGGCTTGAAAACAAATAAAAATAATCTTGAAATCAATATAAAAATATAGTTACTAGCTTCAAAGAAAGCCAGTCAGGTTTAAAACCAAATTCTCTTCAAACACTTCAAATGTAATGACTTTCAGTATAATACTATCTTCAAACTCTTAACTGACACACTTTGTATGTACAGCAGAACTTTTCAGTCATGTTGAATGCTGTCTCCACAGATGAGAATAAAGTTTAAGGCAATAGTATTTCTGGAAAAGATGTGGAAATGTTAATGCTGACTGTCAGAATCTATACCACGTTAAAAGACATGAACTGTTTTACAAGGTGCTCCCACTTAGGATTATCAAGACTGAAAAAATGGGATGAAATACCATTTTAAGAATGGGTTAGGGTATATGGGCCCAACACACTAGTTTTATGTTTTTGTTCCCCTCTTTTTTATGTTAAATGTATATATATAAAAGAAAATAAGTTTTGCTACTTACATAAAATAACTGTATTATGTATTTTATATGTGACCCAAGACAATTCTAAGCCGAAAAGTTGGTAAAGGATGAGAATTTTGTTCTGCAGTAAACCAGCAATTTAGAGCAGATATTTGCCTTAAATGGTATAGGAATAAAACATTTCAAATGCTTTTGTAACACACAAAGGTAAAGAAAATATCACGTTTGATTCAGGTCCCTCTGCCTCTTATTCTCTCCTCAGAAAGAACCAACAAGACCAGTACCTCAAAAACCTTCCTGCTGAACATTTGGTCTTAAATGACAGATCTAATTGTTTGTGCTTCTAAGAAAATGAGCCATTTAAAGCACTTCTGTCAAGAATGGTCTGCAAACCTTTTGTAGAATGGAAGTAGGAAACGGAGGGGGCAAGTGGTTTCTTAAGGTCACAGAGAAAGTCCTTTGAACCTATATCTTCAAACAACACAGCACTTCGGTTACAAGAATGAACATCCTCTCACTGTCCCCAAAACAGATGATGGGGCTGCAAGCACACATTATTTTTCTAAAAAGCTGCCAACTAACATAAGAATTATCACTTGCTGTTAAAGTGTTTCAGATCTCTCTTTAAGAAGTGTATTACTAGTACACTACAAGAGAATTTATGGCTAACATGAAGGTCAGCACCAAAACTCTGCACCATCAAAATGTCTCTGTGAGTGTCGGGGAAGATTCCACCACACATATTTCTCGAGGGTGGAAGGACACAAATGTAGGAGTTAACCTCAGAGGTGGTAGTAGATGGGAATCGTGGAACACGAATGTTTCCTTACAAGGCTGTTTAATAACAAATGCCTTGCTGTGACAGTGTGATTGTAAAGTATGATGATTTCTTTTATCTGGGATAAAGAGGTTCACATACAGATATCTTTAACTAATCATCTGTCTGGCTCTCGCGGTAAATTCTTGAAAGGTTTTTCCTAAGAAGAATAAACAGGAACACTTTCAGTAAGTTAACACATTTTTTTTCTATCATGTGAATATGCTGGACTTCACCTTGTACAAGGGTAGATGTGCAGAAGACAAACTCTCAGAGGAAGACAATATCTAAGTTCCATGTGGGCTTACACTGTGATACACGTATCCCTGTCTGCTGACATCAGGGTGAGAGCAATGGGCTTACAAAACATCTGCCTTTATGGCTGAGGCTTCACTGTAAGAGATAAAGAGGTGCAGCTGCTCTCTGGGCAGAAAGGCCTCTTCCTGACATCAAAAAATAGATGTTGCAATCCCAGCATCCCAGATGACATTCACATCAATGCAACTGCCCTTTGCCAGCTAATCAAATGGAGTTTCTCTGAATTTGTGCAGGCTTTTGCAGTACCTCAACAGTTTTACTTCACCTAAGAATTATGGAAGCTCACAAATATTTGTTAATTGATAGAATGTCCCAAACTGCAGTAGAAGCTCCAGATTCTCAGCATTAGATCTTTCTTACCAGCTCCCCACCTACGGCCATTCTCACCTACCTACTTGAAGCCATATAGTTCTATCCGCCTCTGTTTTTCAAGAGCAAAGAATAGACCTTGACAATCAAATTGTCTTCCTAGAAGTTTATTAAGAAGCAAAGCACCTTCCTTGTCTGTGGGAGACCTACTTGTTTCAAAGGGCAAACAAGTTAAGAAATTCCCCTGTCATCCACAAGAAACATGTTAAGTTCTTTCAGCACAGATTATAGCCATTACTGTTTAAATACTGGCAGCGCATTAGTTCTTTATACTGTTTTTCATCTTATCAATGTATTTGATCAACCCTTACAGACGTAAGTCTAGTTCTGACAGCTTCAAGCTCACTCTATTACATTAATTTTAATTACCTACCAGATTTAGTAGATCTAATGATCTATTCTCTTTCTGCATACCATAATTTACCTGCATGTAATTATGACTTGGATCAATAAGGATTTGTGAAAAGAAGTATAATTCACGGTAATAGTCCCTTGCATTATGTTTTCCTCTCTCATCTCACTGTGATGCCAGCACACAACTGTTCTTCCTAACTTGTAAAGTACTTTTCCATCCCAAATCTAGCTATATAAACTCAGTCACATCGTTCACTCAAATCGTGGTTGTTTTGATTGAACTAAGGTTATGGAGTTTGGCCTAGGTTTGCAAAATATGCAATGGTTTATATTAATTAAAGGGAAGAGATGCTGTTTTAAATCTCTTTTATGCTGGCATTTTCTCCAAAATATTTACCTGTTTGAAACACACATGGTTTTCATGTTTCTGTTTACTTAAGAATCTGTTCAACAGCTGGGATTTCTGCCATTCTGTGAAATCAGGCAAATGCAGTTAGTTACTAATAAGATACTGAACTGTTCATGGGAGATTATGTTAGGTTAAAAGAAAAAAAAGGAATAGTCCTAAAAAACACTCTAGGGAAAAAAAAGAAAAAAGAAAAGAAAAAAGCTAAAGACTGTTTTTTGTATGCTGGAAAACCTGATGCTATTTTCTTTGAAATCCATGAACACATCATTTCAGGTTTTTTCTGTTTGTTTTTTTATCTGCTGTTATCTCCACGGAAGATCAGATCTAGGGAACAAGTGCAGACCAACAGGCAGAACATCATTTTGATCATACAAACCTGATTAAAAGCAGAAAAACTAAAAGTCTCTAAAAGCAGAGAACAACAAAAATAAAAACAAAAGAGAAAAACTGTTTTGCCTAGTCTTGGCAGTGAATAAAGCTGAGATTCTTTGTTCAGGATCAACCTGCAGGAAAGGTAATAAAAATGAGCGAGACAATAGAATTTGATCCTTGTTAGTGATGAAGACAAGACTCACCAAAAGAAGAGAACTACATTTGAATTGGGTTCGTGAATTTCTGTTGTGATAAAGTGGGATAAAACAACACAACTTGAAGTTGCATTAGATTTCTGATCCAAATAGAAGAACGACTATCATATAGTTATGATAACATTAGGGCAAGAAAATGGGTCTTTAATTATTCAGGAGTGTGGAAACCCAATGGGGGCACTGAACAAGGGGTGCCTAGACAGGGATGTCAGTTTATGTTCTCACAATCTGAGCTCAGTGCTCAAGACTTCAAGGGCTTCCAAGGCTCTGGTTACAGAATAGCAGCAATACTGGCAGAATGGGGGCAGTTGGAAACTCCATTTCTAAGTATTGTTTCTCTTCCTTGACCCAATGGCAATTGCTGATGATCATCAGTTCACACTGGCTCATGTTTATGCCTGTGAAATAATATATCGTAATCTTTTTTAGAAAGAGTGAGTGGAGTTGAAGCAGTAGAGAAGATAGGTCATATTTCTTCATTGATCTTATGACAACCACAGACACTGAGAGCTCTAAAAGGGCTTTGCAAAGCAGTTTACAGTTGTGCAAAAGCACAAATCATGTTCCTAGTAGTGTTATTATTTATTTCAGACATGAAACAACAGTTACTGTAAGATAGAGACTAACTTCTTTTTGGATCCAGAGCAACACTGAGTAGAAAGCAAAGGAGCTATGTGCCAACGGAATTTACTTGCAACTGCAGAATGACACTGTTCTGGCTTACAAGTCAGCCCATCAAACTCACAAAGTAAGTACTGGGACCACAGCTGCTGGAAAAAAAGTGAACATGTATGCTCACATGGAAGATGCTTGGCTTCATGCCATCATACACTGTTTACTTTTGCAGGGTCTCACGCTGGGAGACAGGCAGCAGAAGTAAGCAACAGTTTTCTAAAAAACTAAATGTGCTGATGAACAGATGTAGTGAATTTCACCAAGTGTGACAATAAAGTTTATAAATGCTGAGTTATCAGCTGTGCTACAGAACATATTGTCCCCTCCCTTTTGCCCAGGAAGAAGTATTTCTTAGAATTTCTCTACCCCTGGTCATTAAAACAATTGCTTGCAAGTTTACAGAAGCTCACGTGACTGAGATATTATTGTAAAAGCACTGACTTCAACTGAGGTCTCCAGTGCTCATGATATTAAAGATATTCTAAACCTCAAAGTACACAGTAGATATGGATGTTAATGCAAACCAGGAGGCTGTCAATTCACTCCTGTGTAGTGAACAGCAGTTCTGATATGGACTGAGAAATACTGCTCTTTGAAGAGCTTAGGGTAAGCCAAGAGAGCTTAACAACTCTGACACATATGCCTACTGACAAGTAATGGATTCAGTTTCTTTTATATCAACCAAGATTTGATAGAGCCCAACTTAGCATGTCAGACAATCACTGTGTGATAAAAAAGTTGTACTGGTTAGGAGTAACAGTGGTGGTTGCTTTTCTCTTCTAAAATACTGCATTAATGAAAAATGAAATCTACATTTTTTTCCTGAAAGCAAATATCACACTGTTTTCTTGTTTTATAGCAAAATATTAATATTGCATCTTACTGTTCTCCACGTATCAGACAGAATATGTCCTGACATAAGGCTTTCTGCAGAAAAGTTTCATTTTTTATACCGTTACTGAAATGCACTTTAGAAGACACTTAGTTTTTTTTTTTTTCTTTTCCAAAACTTGCATTGCACTTTCTTGCAAGCATTCAAGTGTCATTTTCCCACCTAAATAACATGTAATAGTATAGAGGAAATTATGTTTTTGACATAAACCATAAACACAATTAATACAAATACCTACCCCTTTGAAGTGCCTGTGCTGCAGATGGAAACAAACTACACCACGCTGCACCCATAAGAGAGAAGCTCAGATACATTTATTGACATAAATAAGTATAACATAGTGATTTAACAGCAAATTAGTAAGATTCAAAATGTCTGGATACACTTGATTATTTACTATATAGAGGATAGAATTAAACACACACATACAGGAGGTACTCCCGTTGAATCACAAGGTTCAGAATGGGTGCCCCTGCTTTCTAAACACATTGAACCATGCAGGTAAGGAGCCTACTTGTGCAGCTGGATCAACTCCTAGTTCCAGACTTGGTCAACGGTTTATGTCTAAAGGATTATATGTGCCCAATCAATCAAAGATATAATCTTAGTGAAGCTAATAAAGCTTACAGTCAAATATGTGATCATCGCAGAGCTGATAAAGATTAAAACAGTTACTCACTCACTGAGACTCTATATTGGCAAGGTGTCCTGGTGTCAAGATATAAGGGATCTCTGTGCAGGCGTAACCTTGAGAACCATCCTTACTCAAAGGGAGATCCTGTCATGCATCTTCCTGCCATGCAGAAGAGTTCAAAGGGGCTATAAGACTGCTCGCTATTTATGGAGCAAGATGATTGACTTATAGTTGCATGTTGCTTTTTAGGTGCATGCTCCTAACAGGTTTTCAGCTGTTGAACTGATATCAGCCTCCCAGTCTGAAACAGATTTGTGGTCATTAATCTGTTCTAGAGAGAATGTCGGTACTGTTGCTCATTGTCTTTCTGTGTATGGCCTTGTCTGCAAGGCCAGGCCCAAGGGGGGAGCTGAGGAAGGATGTGGTGGGAGTTCTTGGTAGACAGACTTCCATTTCTGCTGAATTTTACATCAACACAAAGAATCAGAACTATTTCCAAGAAATGATCTAAAGAAGCGCTAATGCATGGAGGCGACACTTCTGCATTTAACACTATCAAGAGAACCCCAGTAATCCTGTGCCTATGGTGGAAGGCTATTATGTGCTACAGTTAAGGAACCAGTTCTGTATTTTGGTGCTGACTGTCCTTCACTCAGACATTACTTCTGTCAATTTTTTTTTCTTTTAAGATTGAAAGGATCATTATTACCTCTGGCGTAAGTTTGTAGCAGCTATGTTCATCTTCAAAAATACAGGAAACACAGGCAATATCACTGTATCAGGGTGCTTACCATCAGAAGGGAGCTCAAGCCACTGGAGTTTAGTGATGGCCAAACAGCTCCAACTGATGTTACAACAGAGCAAAGCACAGTTCACTGTCAACAACATGCAATGTCAACATGTTAATGTCACAGATGTTTTAATGTTGCATCAGATGACATCAGTCATTAACACATAAATTGAGAAATGCTCATTCAGAAATCTGAAATTAATAAAAAATATATTATTGCCTGCCTATATATAAAAAGCAGCTGAATACACTCACAGGAGGAAAAAAAAAAAAAAGAGGTGAGATTTTGTAAAAGCTATTTTTAGGTACTTAAGATGTGTTTGTGAAATTAAATGACCAATGCTTTATAAAAACTATCTGGAATCAAGGATGTCATCAACTACTCGTATCACTTTAATCTTGTTTTTATTTTGAATATAAAATAATATTCTCATGAAATCATTACAGT
The DNA here is from genome assembly GCF_016699485.2 of Gallus gallus. Lineage (NCBI taxonomy): Eukaryota > Metazoa > Chordata > Aves > Galliformes > Phasianidae > Gallus > Gallus gallus. The sequence goes on from NC_052572.1 coordinate 34,416,652, forward strand.
TATTTCAGATTTGGTTCCATCTAAGTTTTAATGTTTCAGCAAGAGTATTTGTAAAATGCTTCATATACTGTTACTTTTCAGTGGCATGACATCAAGCAAAGCTGCTTTTTTCTGCAACAGAACACATTCCAAAATTATAACCACCTACTATTACTTTATTTTTGTTACGGATTACTTTCCATTTCACACCTCGGCTTCCTAACTTAAGATATAGTCAACAATCTGAAATAACGTTTTCACAGTAAGGATTTGTTGGATACTTCAGTTTAAAGTATTTGTGTACTTGAGAGAGTAATACACAGCTTTCCCTTGCATTTAAGCGATAAAGCTGTCCTGATTTCCTTCAGTGGAAGAGAACTAAGGTTTCAGTTATTCTAAGGTAAAGACGAGGTCTGTCTTCACTTTCACAATAGCTCGTTTTTATTCAGAAAAGGGCACTCATACCATCATGGCTACTCACCCTCAGAATTATAGTCAGAATACTGATTTAATCTGTTCATGCCATATCAGCAGAACCAGACCCAATGCTCTTGAATTGTTTTGTGCCCCATCAACCACTATTTTATTCCATTCACAGTAGATTTACAGGACAAGTTGGGTTTTTTTTGTGGGTTTTTGTTTTGTTTTCTTTGGGTTATCCTCCATCTAATTAAATGTGATCTTAAAAGAAAAAGGAAGGCAGAAAAATATTCTCCCTGGGTGCTTCTGGCTACAAGGCAGAAGTAGTAGAGAATGCTTTTAGAATTTAGGATAAGAAAATTAGTGCTGGCTTGATTCCAGTTACTTGAGTTATAGAGGGAATATCCATCCACAGAATAGCTTTCATGGTTGTTACTCTCCAAGTGATGTAAATTAAGAGCAGAGTGGTTTTCATGCAATTTCTTGTTTTCTCAGGTCCCTAATTTCACATTCTTGCCATAGATTTCTCATTTTATTCTCCACCTTCCCTATTTCCCTCTGCTGTAAAAAGAAACATTTTTATACTTCCTCAGTACTCAGAAACTTGATTCAGAAACTTGTATGACTAATGGAAAATAATATTTACAAATTCAATTGAGTGAAAAAAGGTTGGAAATGGTCTGTAGTGCACATGATAATGTTTGTTCTGGTAGAGCTCTGTGTGATTCTTAGAGAAGACAGTTAAGAATACAGGAAAGAGGAAATTTATCTTTCAGTAGCTTTTTGCTTATTGAAAAAAAAAAGGGGGGGGGTGGTGGCGACTAAATAAACCCCATCGAAGTATTTACTGTCCACAACAAACAGCAATCATGAAAAATAAAAAGGAAAATGCTCAGTAAACCTACAAAACAAAACAAAACAAAACAAAACAAAACAAAACAAAACAGTTTTTTAGACAGAGCTGTGTGAAACTGTGTCTGTTTCGTCCTCTCTGCTATGGAAAATATTAATAAAAATTTACCTCGGCACATTGATGTCTACTTGATCTCACATACCAGGAGGCCTTCCTCTTCATTGCTCGCATCCTGGCAATCAGAGAGGTATGTGGACTGTAAGAGGGCACAGGTCTGAACTGAAAGGAACACATGAAGGAAAGTTTAGGATGGTCAATGTGAGAGGATAAGGAGGCGACTTCAATCACACAAGTGTTGCTTAACACTATTTAATAGCAACTGCACCTTTAACTGAAAGTTATCCCCATTTCCACTTTGTGGTCAGAACAAAGAACGCATGAACCAGATCCTGCCCTACAGCATCTCCAAAAGTCTCATGTGCGCTGCTGCGTCACAGCTTAAAAGCAAATGATCTTACTCATTTACTTCCCTTTCAATTCAGAATTTAAGTAAAACTATATATTTTATTTCTTTTATATTGATTTATATAAAAATATTTATGACATTCAGTGGTAGTGAGTGGCTCAAGCTTCATATAGGGTAAAGGAACACTGCAGACCTATTTCTCTTAATAGGCAACTTAAAGAGTGTTGTTAAAACAAACGCGTGTAATAATATAATTGCATCATGTTAATGACATCTTATTTTTAAATGCCTTGTTAAAAGTGTAGGACATGAGGGGCAACGCTGTGAGCCTCCATTAAGCAAGAGCTGAAAGGAATTCAGACTGTGTTTCAGTAGACTTACCAAATCACTTGGGAATGGGTTAGAATGGTTTGGAATGATTTAGGAAAGTATAGTATATACATCAAAAGTCACTGTCGGATCTTGACAGGCCGTTAAGGTAGCATGAGCTGTAGTGTCAAGAGCCTGCTCTGAAGAAACCCACAGCGGTTTCATAACCATGACCAGATATGGCCTGGATATAATAAGTGATTAGTTACAGCTTAGTGGGACAAGTGTGCTTTTGTCTCTAAATGAAGTCACCAACTTCTTCCATTTTGTTTTCCTGATTACAATTGATGAAGAAATAAGAGAAAAATTAAAATGCAAAGGGACAAGCTAGGTGCAATTGCCATGTCTGCATTGTGCTGTGCTGAAATCCCTTACTGGACTGTCTTGCATCATGAAAGTGTCTGCATGAGCCAACATGAACCAGTTATTAACTGCTTATTTCTTTACGTAAATTAATGCCATTGTTTGGTTTGTGAACAGCTTGCTGTTAGTTTTTACAGTTTATTGCAGGATGAGAGAGTGGTTATGTTTAGAAACGGATAATCACTCAGGAATATTCTCTGGAGTTACGTCCACATCTAGATTACTTATATAATGAATAAAGGAACAAACAGAGACAGCCTTTTGTGATAGACACTGTGTAGAGCAGGGTCTGTTTTTTGCCAGAAAAGCTATTTCAGACCTACTTGGGGTTATTTGTTCTTTTTTTATTCTATTAATTGTTGAGCACCGCTCTCAGAGATTTGCCCCAGCTCTGAATATTAATAAGCTATTTTGTTTGTCTGTTCTCCTTGTTAAAGGAAAGACGACAGATCATCCCCAAGAGCTGCATTACTGCTATTCAGTTCCCACCTGCCCTATTAGGTATTCTCCAGTCACCAGGTCTGTGGCTAAGTGACATCACCATATATTTTCCACAGGAAAGTCTGCAGCACAAACAGACTCTTGGAGAGCAAGGAAGGTCCCGTAGCTCAGGGATGTGCTTTCAGACCAAGTCCTGCAGCTCCTTCCACTCAGGGAATTTCTCCAGGTCCTTGGCAGTCATTTGATCCTGGTGTCAGAGAGGAATCTGCAATGCCATGATCCTTTTTGTGCAACTAGGCAAATGAGCCATGGGGGCAAAGCTCCGTACTGAGGCAGTGGCCGTACTGTTCGGAGATGGTAAAGGAAGCTACCTCCCAGCTTACATGTTCTCCAGGGACGTGCTCCAGCTCACCTGTCCTCTAGGTAAACGTTCCACCTCACATGTGCTTTGGGGACATGTTCCACCTCACCTATGCACTGTAATTCACTAGGACAGGAGGGCAGCTTTTACTTTTGCACCTCTGTGGAACTGAGCTTGTAAAACCTTTGAGGGGGGGTGTCTAACAGTGTTGCCATGCTGAATAAGGGTATAACAGTGAACACATCTCTGTTCCAGAGGTATTTTTTTCCTACTTACAGGAAGCACTTAGAGAGCAAACAGTGAAAATAAAAGGATCAATTTTCACAAAATAATAATAATAATAATAATGATGATCATGCAAAAGTTTTTTCTATCCAGTCTATCCACAATTAATATGACTAGTCAAATTTAAAGCTCTTCCCTCTCCTCCCTCTTTCAAGGTCAATAATTCCTTAAGCAGTTTCAAACAATTTTGAGGTCTACTAGTAGGAGGGAGAGAGAGAACTTAGAGAACAGCAGTTATTTCAATTCTCTCAGTTTGTCATGCAGAGAATTGAGATCCAGAATTTCTGGATGGGTTTTCCCAGTGACAGAGAGTCTGTGCATGTCTAATGGCTGTGCTGAGGCTGCTCGGCTGCCTGGCCAGTCCTTCACAGAGCAGCACACAGGAGCAGCAGCCCAGAGGCTGCAGGCAGACTCATGTAACATCTCTGCAACATTCATGCTTTGCTCTGCTCCCTCTGAGCTGTTGCTGCTGGCCTGGTATTGACGGAAGTAGGTGCTGCTCACACATAATGAGCCCACAGAGGACCTGCAGCCCAGGTAAACATGAGATGAGAGGCAAAGTGCAGTTGTTGATTTAGCAGGTGAAGGGCCTTATCTGACATGTGTGCTGGGTCTCAGGCTGGCAGGCACAGATTGTAGAGGTATATACGCCTTAACATAGTAAAGGTTTACGGCTTTCACAAATTATTCAGTGGTGAGGACCGGTCATGGCAAAACAGAGCAAAAGGGACAGGAAAAAAAGAGAGAGACTGAGGGAAAGGTAGGTTTAGATTTGTGGTGAGTACTTGAATTTCTTGAAACAACATGCAGTCTTGCAGCCTAGCTATTCTCCATACAGAAACATGCACCTCTTTGTACAGGCATCTGTGTATCACAAGTTGAGCTTAAAACTCTCTGAATTTCAGTTTATCAGTGTTTCAAACATTTTCTTGTGCTTTTTAACAATAAAAACAGCTGCTTGGAACAGACAAACAGGTAAGATCACACACTTGATTTTGTGGAGAGCAGAAAGGAATTAGCTGAGAAGCTGGCCACATTAAAGAGTGGCAAGTTCTGTGCTTGTCCTCCACCATACTAATGATACTATACCAGAAGCATACTAAATTAAAACAAATTTCAAAAAGAAAGGAAAAATGTGAAAGTAATAAGCAAGCATGCTGGATGAATGTCAGTACATAGTGTTACAGTAATACAAACCCACTTTCTATAGTTTCTTTCCTTTCTATAGGGAGAGCCCCTGGCACTGCTGGGAACTCTACTCGTAACATTCTTTCTAATTCATTGACTGGGATCTTCTGTGTCTATGTTATTAATGGTAAGTGGTTAGGCAATATGTAAATCATTGCACATCGTGATAATAGGGAACAGTACCCACTGTGGTATTATACATCTTTAAAAGTGATTCTTAAACTATCTGAATTGTAGTCTAGGGTTGCTTGTTCAGGCTTAATTTGACTTATCAGCTATGATACCATCTGTATTTGGAGAGAAATGGTTGCATTTTCAGCTACTAAAGCTGACTTGAGCACTTTATAAAAGAGGCCAGATGAATCAACACAGATACAATCTCTTTCATATTCATTAACTGCTGCAGCTGAAAAAAAGTTCTAAAGCAAACAAATGAAACAAAACCAAGAAATAATGGTAATGTAGCATTTCAGTGAGTGGAAAATTTTCTGTTTCTGAAAGTATTAAGACTCTTTCTCACTCCAGTGACAGCAAAACTTTCTATTTCAGAGCACAGGTGGCAATTTGGCTCCTAGGGTTCCCTTCAAGAAAACCCTGTTGCCTGTGTCTGTGAGCTGCTCCCCATAGCCTGGACCTCTTGCAAGACCACCAAAGTCCACCACTAACTCCTCACCTCATTTCCCTCAGAGAAGGCTGTGTTGTGCAGAGGGGGGGCAGTGCTAACCACAACACAGCTCACAGGACCACCATGCCCTGGGGAACAACAACTTGTCACTTAGCTATCCATTCGACTGCACAGGAGCAGGGAGCATGCCAATGCCAATGACTTATCCCACAACAGCAGGCTCAGGACAAGTCCAAGGTCTTGGCTCTCACTATTAGACTCTCCAGGACACAGCTTGCTTTACTTCAAACTGTGGCTTTTTTAAAAAAAAAATCTTCTAGTTTGAAATTTACAGAAAGAACTGTTCTTTCAATTGGTTTTATTTGACTGAATACAGGGCAACAAAAACCCAGGCCCAGGAGAGAAGTTTACCTGCTGCTTTTAGTCACTATTACCTGCTGGAGACCAGAAGCCCAAGGGGCAGTGTCACACACATCAGTTCCTGAGCCTGACTCTGCTCCTGGGAGCCATGCACCGTGGTTACAAGGGATGACCTGCAGGATTTTGTGCAGTGCCATGGCCTAAAGAGATAAGAAGGGGGTCTGGCCTTGCAGTCTGATGTTCAGCTATTAGTGTCTTGGGGACTGCAAGGTGCTTCTCCTCCAAGCAAGAGATCTGCCACAAGCTTAATTTAAGGTATATTAAGTCAATTATTGGAAGTACTGTCTACAGCCTAGTGCATGTTGGCCAAAACTAATCATAGCATCCAAAAGAGAAGAAAGTTTAGAATGACTCCTGAACCCAAGTTTGGAAACCTCAGCCAGTCTCACACCACTATAATCAACGTGCAATGATACAGACACTTAGAAAATGCTGAGGAAAGAGATTGTCTTTCTTTATCACTGTACTCCAACTTTACTATCACTAAGTTTGCCATTAAACCCCTTGGAATAGCTGAGATTGCTGGGCTGAGGTAGCTAGCCAGTCCTTCACCAGGCGTGGACTATAATTCAGTGCAGACATCTGCACCCGTCCACTTCACTTCAGGACTGGGATTAAACAAAAGGAGTGGGGTAGGGAGGTGTTTATCAAGAGGCACTTTTCATCAAATGTTGTACACAACATACTCTGTCAAAACTCCAGATAGCTCCATAGGATTACCTTGTTCTGCAGCATAAGGAATCAAAATTTTAGTATTATTTTTATATCTTCTATTATGTGGGATAGAAGTTCTAAACAACGAAGTGCCAAACCAAGGCAAATAAGGCCTTATTTTTCCAATGGCAGTGTAAATAATGCAGCAGGATGGTGCTACAAACAGCAGTGTTTAGGCAGATTGGAGACCGGAGAGAGTATAGTTTCCACTTTCAATCACAGGACCTGACCAGAATTATGTGAAGCATACTAGGAAAGCTAGAAAATGTTTTATTTCAGTATCTTCATTGTAATGAGGCACAGGGGAGAATCCTTATTCTGCAGATCTGGCATGTTATTCAAATTACAATACAAGCCATACACACAATATTTAAACTCAGCTAAATACTAGATTATGAGAAGAGAACAGAATCAGAATACACTGCTCAGCTGGAAATTTAGAATTTTTAATAAAGAAAAATAAAGTGTTTATGAATCACATTTGTTTCACACAACACCGCATATTATGAAGGAAATGAGAAGAAAGAACTGTAGCTTTGTTTATACTGGCCACGTAAGACAGAAATTTACTTTCCATGCAAACACTCCAAGTGATGATTCTTGTGAGCAAATACTAACTCCAGTTATGAGAAGCAGACTTTGATTGAAAAGGGATATTTCTCAGCATTTGACTAAAGCATCTTTGAACCTGTATTATTTAAGAGGAAACATGATTGAATATGATCAATAGTGATGGTTCATTACACATCTACTTCTCTTTTCTGTTACTTTCTGGAGGATTAGAAGTGAGGTATCATACAGGTGCCTGACAGATCAGAGATGACACCAGTCATCATCTTAGTAGGAACCCATTGTGGAGAACTCCCGCTCTGTAGAAAGCCCATGCCATCTAATATCCCCCTAATTGATGAGACAATCTCTCACTGGACAGATAGTTTGCTCTAGATAAAAGGCTGGGGGACAGAACGAATATACATATAGGTGGCTGCAAAACTAACTGTGTAAACAACTTTATTAATTGGGTAGCTTTTGCACTTCGAGCCACAACACTGAGAAATACGTTCTCAAGTAAAATGCAATACCTGAACACTGAGCATGGTCACAAGAGCCAAGTAGAAGGACAATTGTAGCTAGCATGTTGCTGAGGTAGAAGAGCACACACAGAGAAGGGATGACTGATAGGCAAAGGTTTCCTTCCCTTCACTGCTCCATGATCACCTGTGTTGGGAAAGTATCAAGGCACTCTAGGGTATCAAGGATTGCTTGTTCCTTGGTGGGTTGTCCCTCTGGCAGTTATCAGGGTGGCTTAAGTGAGGCCCCATGAGGGCCAGGACCTCTGAATGTGAGGCTTCTTGCAATTGTCAGAGGAAAGCCTTATCTACTTACACTCCCTGGCCAGGTGGTCTGTAGCAGAGACCCATACCAAAGCAGCTCATATGGTGGTGTACTCGCTAATCCTGACAAACTCTCAGCTGCTGAACTGCTCATCCCCAGGCAGAGTTTCATCCATTCCCATTGCTCTCACATAAAGGCCTTGCATGAACTACTTCTCCTCCACTTCCTGGTTTGTGTCTCCAGAGAGCCTCTATTCCTCCACTCCAGTCATGTGGGCTGTCCTATCACACCTCCATGTACCTGCAGCTGCAGACAGACTTTTTATTCTAAATGTATGTTCCCCAGGCTGTGGGCATCAGTGTAAGAAATCTCAAGACTGCCTCAGCCAGAAAGGAAAGAAGGGTAGCTCTTTCTGAGAGGAACAGAGGCCCCCTGTATGCTGCCCAGACCTTACCTGTAGGGAAGTGTGCTGCCTCCCCGGTGCCCAGGTGAGGGACATTACCAGGAGACTCCTTAGTCTGGTTTGTCCCTCTGATTCTTATCCCTTACTGATAGTTCAGGGTTGCAGCAGTGAAGTCACTGAGAGAAGGCTGAACGCTAGCACAAAGGATGGATTTGCGGTTGGACTAGATGATCTTGCAGGTCATTTCCAACCTTGTGATTCTGTGATTCTTTGAAGGACTTCATGAGACTGAGCAGTTGGTGGACGGAGAGGGAGTACAGGTCATATTCTATCCCTTTGGTGGCAGGGAGGGATACTGAGAGGGCCATGAAAACCCATCTGATAAATACATGGCTGAGAGCCTGGGGCCTCCACAGCAATTTTGGCTTTTTCAACTGTGGGATGATTTACTCAGTGCCTGGGCTGATGGCTGCTGATGGGATCCACCAAAAACTACCTTCCTAGAGAAGCCCTCCCAGAAACCTAGAGGAAAATCTGAGGTTTTTCTCTGCTGCTTCATAAATTGACAGTGTTCCCTGACTCTGTGTCACTCAGCAGTGCACACTCATCCCAAAGCAGCTCTAGTTTAAAGCCCTGATGAGCCCAGCCAACTAACTGCCTAGTATATTCTTGCCCCTCCTGATCAGTTGCGTCCCATCCCACATCAGCATTCCTGGTTTACTGAAGGTGTGTTCTAGATCATAGAACCCATTGTCTTTGACATGACACTACCCATACAGTCAATCATTCAACTGATTGCTTTTCTTCCTTCCGCCTGGATCCCAGTCTCCAACTGGTAGGACTGAGGAGATGTGCTCCTGATCCCTTCAACATCTACCCAAGGGACACAAAGTATTTTTTGTACTGTCTTATTCCCTGGGAGCTCTGTGTGACCCAGCTTGAAAGACCAGGAAAGTATAGCAGTCATCCAGCTGTATCATACCCAATATCCTCTTCTTGATGTCCACAATGTGGGCTCCTAGCAGGCAGCAAACCTCTCTAGAGATGTTATCCAGGCAGCAGATGGGTGACTCAGTGCCTGTCAGTTAATAAGCCTTTAGTTAGCAGCATCAGTCATCACTCAAATCCTCGCTTAGATCATTCGAATGTGATCACTCCTTTCTGATTCTGAGCCGCTATCCATACCTTCTTTTCTCTCCCACACCAGAGCTTGAAATCTATTGATTAGTGGGACTTCAGAAGTAAGGGGGAGTCTTCTCATTTTACCCTGGGCAGAAACAAATCATAGAATCATAGAATTATTCAGGTTGGAAAGGACCTCAAAGATCATCAAGTCCAACCGCAGCCTAACCATAGTACCCTAACTCTAATAACCAACTGCTAAATCATATCTCTGAGCACCACATCCAAACGGCTCTTAAACACATCCAGGGACGGTGACTCAACCACATCCCTGGGGAGCCTATTCCAATGTTTAACCAGCTTTTCTGTAAAGAAGTGTTTCCTAATGTCCAACCTAAACTTACCTTGGCGCAACTTGAGACCATTTCCCCTCATCTTGTCACCTGTCACCAGTGAGAAGAGACCTACCCTGTTCTCACTGTAACACCTTTCAGGTACTGGAAGAGAGTAATAAGGTCTCCCCTCAGCCTCCTCTTCCCCAGACTAAACAGCCCCAGCTCCCTCAGCCTCTCCTCATAGGGCTGATTTTCCAAGCCCTTCACTAGCCTCACTGCCCTTCTCTGGACCTGCTCCAGTACCTCCATGTCCTGTACTGAGGTGCCCAAAACTGAACACAGTACTCGAGGTGAGGCCACACCAGTGCTGAGTACAGGGGCAGGATTACTCCCCTAGTCCTGCTCACCACACCGTTCCTGATACAAGCCAGGATGCCATTGGCCTTCTTGGACACCTGGGCACACTGCTGGCTCATATTCAGCTGACTGTCCATCAGTACACCAAGGTCCCTTTCCATCAGGCAGCTTTCCAGCCACACCTCCTGCAGTCCTGCACGCCTGCAGGGTTGCCTGGGGTTGTTGTGACCAAAATGCAGGACCCGACACTTGGCCCTGTTGAAACTCATGCTGTTAACCTTGGCCCATTGATCCAGTCTATCCAGATCCCTCTGTAGTGCCCTTCTCCTCTCTGGCAGCTTGGTGTTGTCTGCAAACTTACTGAGGGTGCACTCAATCCCCTCATCAAGATCATCAATGGAGATGTTAAACAGAAGTGGCTCCAACACTGAGCCTTGGGGGACACCGCTCGTGACCGGCTGCCAACTGGATTCAACTCCATTGACCACGACTCTTTGGGCCTGGCCATCCAGCCAGTGGTTCACCCAGCGGAGCGTACACCCATCCAGACCATGGGCAGCCAGCTTCTCCATGAGAGTGTTATGGGGGACAGTGTCAAAGGCCTTACTGAAGTCCAGGTAGACCACATCGACTGCCTGACCCTCATCCACTAAGCGGGTCACCTTGTCATAGAATGAAATCAGGTTTGTCAGACAGGATCTACCGTTCATAAACCCATGCTGACTGCGCCTGATCCCCTGGTTGACCTTTAGTCGGTCCATGATGGTTCCTGAGATTATCTGTTCCATAACCTTCCCGGACACCGAGGTAAGACTGATAGGTCTGTAGTTACCAGGATCATCTTTACGGCCCTTTTTGAAGATGGACATCACATTTGCCTGTTTCCAATCCACCGGGACATCCCTGGTTAGCCAGGACTGCCGAAAAATGATGGAGAGTGGCTTGGCAACCACATCCGCTAACTCTCTCAATCTCTCTCTGTCCACTCTCTCTCATGCTGCACATGTTTACGCTCTGTTGGGTGGGAAGTGCATTTATCTTCCTCATCTGGCTGGGCCCCCAAACAGGACAGTTGGTTTGTCTGTGCCACCACGTGATACCTGGCATCAGTCTCTCTCCCAGGCTGTTGAATACATCTCAGCCTGGCGACTTCCTCTTGCAGCCTGGTCTGCTGCTGAAGAAGATCATTCCAATAATGTAATTTGATGGATTTCTGTAGCTAACTCATGCAGAGTTGCTATGTATTCCTACTGCTTTCAATTATTCTCTACAGTTAGACAATTTAAAAAGAAGAGAGATACAGTAAATTACTATAGTTATATCATTGATCCAAGAACCAATTAAAAATCTTGTGTATCCTAATTTCCTATGGACTGGTAGATTTTATGCATTAAATGTTTCTGTAGATCTTGCTACAGTTTTATCCCCTTACTTTGATCTCTGCCTAACTGGAGTCCTCACTGTTATTTTAAATGAAATCATGGCTTTTTGTGAACTAAAACAGACTTCACACAATTCTTGCAGTTGATTGTGTGAAGGATCCCAGGTGGACTGACTGAAGTAGTAAGTGTTCCAAGTTAAAACCATTGTGAGCTTCCCCTTTTATCTTAAAGTAGAGCTAACCTTAAAGCTTAGTCATAGCTATTTAAATGCTAAAAGTACCGAATAACTAGCTAAAAGAGAAGTACCTGTTAGAGAATTGTCATTATGAGAAAAAGCAGATGGAACAAGTTTTGATCCAGAATCTGGTCAGGAAAATAACTTCATAGAACAAACTTAGTCTTTGGATACCAGAGGAGGCTACTGCAAATGTAGGGTTCTTAGTCCCCGTTATTTTTCAGTCAATGCAAATTTTAATGAACATATGAACATGTCCTTGATTTTGAGAACCATTTTATATAACAGGTCTCCCTTTTCCTAACCCATTAAGAGTTGATGTGCCTGTACACAGTTAAGGTAACATAATGATTTAATTGTCTAGCACCACCTGCAGATCAGATGCCTGATACAGCTGGGGTCTTTTGACGCAATTATACTGCACCTGCATCAATTTGCCAAGGCAGTGTTCCAGCATACCAAAAAAAACATAATAAAAATAATAGTCCAGCTTCTAAAATCCATCCACAGAAAAAACACAGAACGACTAGAGAAGGGTCACAGAAAACTATTTCTTCTGGACCTCCAGAGCATGAAAAACAGAATTTTCATTCACCAACAACCTATGTTAAATTTAAACAGTGGGAGACAGAAAAAGTCAAACCTTTGTAATTTGTAGTTATGTTTAGTAAGGGTAGTAATTGCAAAACCTAGAACACAGCGGGTTTAAATGACTGTGGCTCTTCCTATCTGGCTTAACATATCTTACTGATGCATTCCGTCATTCACAAGTTCTACTGACTGTTAGAAACTTAAACAAATGAGTCCAGTACATAGAGGATCTGAAAAGTAAGAAACTTGAAGAGTAAGAAATTATCAAAAGGGATAGAAAGAACCCTTCCTTTATCTAAATCCTACTTTCAGTACATGGGAAACTTTCCTTTTTTAAAGAATGTTATCAAAAATTACTGTATTAAAAATGGAAGTTTGGTTAGGCCAAAGACATGTCTGCACATTTCAGGAAAGATTTCAGTAACATTACTCTTGTTATATTCAGTAAATATTTTGATGAGAACACCATGAAATTGGTGCAAAGGAAGAACTCCCAAAACACTATTAATCTTCTGTTTGTAAAAAAAGAAAATCCCCACACTCTGCTGCCAGATGACTATGAATGGACATGTTAAAAGTAATTACATTAGCTACGTTAAAAACACAATTTCTGTCAGAAATAACAAAAAAAAAAAAAGAAAGAAAGAAAAGAAAACTTATATTGCATTGTCTGCCCCCCCCCCCCCCCCCCCAAAAAAAAAAAAAAGAATAAGAACAGAGACAGAACATATACCATCATGTTCAGTCCTCATGTGTCTGCCCAAATTTGTTTTTATGTTTCTGTTGTTTTTCTGGGCCATCACCAAGCAAGATGAGCTACATTTAGGCAATGCAAGGAGTTTGTGGTCTAGAAGCAATACAGTAGAAATGTAACACAGAAAAAGCTATAATTTGCAAGAGGACACAGAAAAGATAAAAAAAAATCCTGAAAATAAGTGATTATTAGCAAGGCATTTGTCAGTTAAGAGTCATAATATATGTGCAGTTATTTGGAGCTCCTGTAGGAAGTATTGAAGGTTGTGGCGAATCTGCTTCCTAGACAACTAATTGAAGAGTTGAATGAGAAGCCCTTAGGATTTAATAGTCTTTTTTTTTTTTTTTTTTTGCTCTCGAATATAATAGTGTTTGGCCATTATGTGTGCACAAACAATGAAAAGAACTTGCGTCTACTAACCTCATCCTTCAGTTACTACATTTGAGTTATTTCAGTAGAAATGTTTAAGAAAGGTTTTGTGAACTGGTCTTGCTACTGTGTCCATGTGAAGGCTCCAGGAAAATAGCAGAAGTTATTAGTGTATGCACAAGTTCAAGCACAACCAACTGAAAAACATCCTGTCTTGAAGAGATAAGATGTTATCTGGGAAAGTCAACTGTTAGCTTTCAGAATGAAAATCAATTTGAAGAAAAGTGATAAATAAGTGTCATTGACACTGCTCAACAAAGCTGAGTCTGTATAGGCATCATCCTTTTATTTAAACATATAACGGGACCATATAATTTAGCTCCACTGGACCTAAATGCCTTCTGTAAGAAAATTCTGGAACAATAACTCAAGAAACCCTGCAGAAAATTTACTTTGAATTTGTGGTGTAATATCCTGTATGCTTTCAGTAAAATTTCAGAATTAAAAAAAAAAAAAAAAAAAAGCAACAACAAAAAATACTTTTCATCTCCTATCATCTTCAGGTGCTTTCACTGGATTTCTGCATGCTTCTCCGGCCTCTCACTTGTTTCCCGCAATCCCTGAATACCAGAATCCTTTCTGTTTCCCTCTCTAGCCTCTGGGCTGCGCTGAGACTGCTGTATACTATTTCCTACTGCCAGGAAGGCACGTGAATGACTTTCTTCTCTGCTCTCACTGCCTGAATGTTTCATTTGTACTTTGAAATGTGCAAAACTTTTTAATATTTTAATTTTAATTTTAATGATTTTAAGTTGAAATTTTCCACTTCAATGAAACCTTAAAAATATGTCAAAAACTTTCCAAACCTAATGATTCTCTGATTGAATGTATTCATATCAGTGAAAAGGCCTTTTTTACTGTAGAACTCTAGGCAAGCATTTCAGAAAATTTTTGAGAACAACTTGATAATCAACCAATTTGCCATGGACAAACTTCTCTGTTCAGCCTTGTTAATAACTGTTTGTACAACATGAATTCTCTTTCCTCATTTGTCTATTCCTTTGTATTTGGGATCCAAGGATTTAGTCTGGGCAAGCCTTAACTTGATCTTGGATGGTTTGCCTTTCAAGGCACTGGGAGGAGAGCAGTTACCCTCTTTCCCTTTCTGGTGAGTTCATCACAAGTCTCCCAGCATCTCTTGAGGCTGTTCTACTCCCAGCACTTGATAAGGATTAAAAGAGACAAACAGACACAAGCTGTAACCTCCATGTAACTTTTTAATACTTCATCTTACAGATATACCTGTGCAAAGTTGCAGGTGACTCTCTTGCCCTGAACAGCTCTGTCTTTCTTTCTGAGAATTAGTTAAACAGACCACAGTCCTGTGAAAGTCTGAAGATTCTTGACATCGAGGGAAGACCTCTTATTATTTGTAGCACAATAAGTAGGATCTTTCACAGTACATGAGTGGTAGGTGATCTGCAAGTGACATCTGAAGGTAAAATCAGAAAGATTTTCATGAACATACAGAACTCAAGACTCATACAACTGAAAAGTGGCTATGACTGCCTCACCAAGGCAACTATTCTTCTCACTTAGGAACTACGTGACTAGTAAAATGTCACTGAGTTTGGATTTAATTCTGAAGTTTGAATTATTGCAGTGAGAAACAGTGGCTTGTTGGCATAGGATGTATGAATTCAGGCATTATTTGCAGTAAGCCACACTGGGGAAATACTGATGATACACCAGTTAAGAAAGCATACTGTTTTCTTCAGACCTGCACTGGAGGGCACTAATACCTGCATTAAGACTGTTTTGTCTGACTACTATGACAACAGAAAAAAAGAGCATAAATTACGGCCTGGACAAATATGTGCTAGAACTCAATGATCCCCTAGATGATTATCAAAATTAATAATCAGGTCTTTATGAGCATCTGACTACCTTGTGAATTAAAAAGAAGAGGGATTTCCTGTGATACCAGTGATGCAACTGTGCTTACACAGCAGAGATCTGCTCAGAGCAGACATCTGTCACAAGCTGTTTGTCCAACCAGTCAGTATCTGCCTGTACATGGGCTTGGCACACTGATGCTGTTGGCACTGCACCCTTGCTACTCCCTTATGCATTTTATACTTTCCATTAAAATACTGTAGAACATTAGTGAAATTTTCAAATGCTCAGAAAAGTTTCTACTGCAGCAGAAAAAAACTCTAAGCAACCTGTTCTTCTTTTAAAACTAGCAAACAGAAATGCTTACCATCACATTTTTAGAGAAAATGTGGAGATATCATTGGAGTCATCACAGTGTTTTGGATGTGTCCACCTACATTTACGATTTTAAGCTGCCTAGAACTAAAGCCAGCATTGTAACATACTGTTCCACATGGGATAGCTGAGCAAAAACATAATCATTAGGAAGAAGAAAGCTCTGCTCAGGCACATTTTTCAAATTATCAGTAATTACACAGTGGGGATAGTCCAAGAAGAGAAGTACCTTCATTTAGCTTATTAGGCTCATTTCTTTTGCCTTCAGCTGAAATTTCTAACCTTTAGCTATGCAATTAAGAAGAAAAGCTGACAGACAGCAGAAAAGGAAATGTCTGTTGTACAAAAAAGAAGCCTATTGATCAAGCTTTTGAAGATTCAAGGGTACTTGAGGGGGATGATGAGACTAGAAAATCTGAATATTTTATTCATAAAGTTCTTATACTTGAAGATCTTCACAATGCAGAGCCCACTTATTCTGTGCTTTAATTTCTTTTTAAAAATATATTGTTACCGGGGATTTACTTACACTTTTCAATGCAACCTTTATACTCTCAGACCCCAGCTATTGTGTGAAGATTGTAACTCCCATAGCAACAATGAAGATGTCATCTATTGTTATGAAGTAAATGAACAGTTTCAGACTTCAGAGTCTTGGCAACAAGACCAGCCTGTCCCAGCAATGCAGGGGGAAAAAAGTCCGAAAGCAGAAGTGTCTGAAAAAATAGTCCTTTCTATGAAAAAAATAAAAGAAATATAAAAAGAAATATAAAAGTCGGTGGCCTCCCATGAGAACTTCAGAAATTTTCATTAGTGTTGGCTTATGGAGAAGCCTTAAAAAGCAATGTTAGATCTATCACTACCATGAAATTCATTTGACATTATGATTCTTATGGATTGTTTGAGCTATCCTTTTTGAAAGATCTCATCAAAAGAAAAGCTTTTAGAGGCTTTACATTTAGCATAGCACAGTATTTCCTTTGGATATCTAACAAAGAGCTTGACCAGAGTCCTAAAGTGTTTGAATACTACATAGTTTCCTTAGTGCCCAAAGCTAAAACCTCTTTTATCTCTCCCAGTAAAGCTGCCACAGAATTCAGCTTTCGAAGCAAGTGATGTGCTCCTAGAAACCCTTTTTCAGTTTCAGATGCAAGTCCCGTGCTCTAAAATTCAGTTTTCCCATAAATATGTGTTCCAAGAAAATTGATTGACCGGGGAAAGAAGAAAGTGTCCAGTTCTCTTAAATACTATCAAAATGGGAAGTCCTACCCAGCGGAGTCTGTGTGGGTCTGGAGAGGGTTAAGGTCAGAAGAGCTATGGTTTAGAATTAGTGATGGTTGCAAAAGGAGAACTATAAAACTATCTGGGAGGAATTACAGCTTAATCACAGGCCCTGCTGTGCAGCAGTGATACAGGTTAATTCATTTCACAGCCACGAGGCTTCCCGTGAGATCTTCTGATGGCTCGCAGCTGTGCTGAACCACAGTACGTGCAGTACCAAATCTCATGCAGAGAATGATATCAACTTATGTGTCACTAGTCATCACTGTGGGAACATCATCTTACCCTCCTTTAAGTCCAACTTCTTTCAGCATGGTTACTCCACTCTACAGTAGGGGAGATCAGAATCAGACCCCACCTGACTGGACATCCAAGAGTCACTAACATACATGAACATGACAACATGCAAGAAAAGTGATTCGAGGAGGGACTCCTAGAGTAACCTCACATTTTCTTTTGAAGTACAGAGGGACTGCCACAGTGCAGAAAAGTAGACATTAACCAAAAAAAGAAAAAAAAAAGAGAGAGAGAAGACTTTCGGGAATTCTACTCCTCCTTTGGTGGCCAGCAACTTTCACCATCCTGATGATACCACAAAGTCACAAATTCAGATCACAGAAAATAATACTTATAGACCTTTTTGCCTAATTATGACAGCACTGAGATATGCTTTGTGTGAAGAGTAGTCTTTTGGCCAAATTAAAATCATTAAAATCATTTTCACATTTCAATGAGTAGTTGCCTTTTTTTTTTTTTTTGGTAGAGCAGTCTCGAAATTTGAGACTGGTGTTTGAAACTGACAACAATATATCACTACCAGGTACTATGCAGATACATATGCATATTTCTAGTTGATCTTTGCACAGTGTTTTCTTCCTGACAGGGTTGGCATTGAGCGATATTTCCCATACAGATGGACACTATTTTCTCTGTCAGGCTGGGATAACATAGGCCAGCTTTCCAGAGATTCTAGTCAAAAATTCAGTCAAGGAAAAATGCTGCGGTTCATATTTGAACTTTCAATTTATTCTTAGAATATAAAATAAAATCTGCATCCTTTCCAATCTAAGGAAATAAAAATATCTGGGCTTCTCATTTTCCATCTCACTTCCATTGATAATTTGCTCACAGCTGTCTCAGTTTGTGATGAGACACACATCTGCTGTTGATCTTTGAATCTTACCTGTTCCTCCTAGAAAACATGGCTTCTGTGGTGTATATTCCCAATATTAAACTTAAAACCATAGCTCAAAATCAACAGAAAACAGGTTATTAGTGGATATGCTATGGGGACAAAGGAATACCAGGGCAGAATGAGACTTGGACTGTTTACAAGAATGAAGATTTGGAGAAAAGTGATTCCCATTATTTTTAATGTTTTGTTTGTTTGTTTGTTTGCTCATTTGCTTACTTGAATGTTTTAAACATATATCCATGATAAGGACACGTTTCTAGTGGAAACGTGATATTTTCACCTCAAGAAGACTTAAACTGAGCTCTTGGTTCTAAAGTTAATGGAAAAAAATAAAGTTTCCTCTTTGACAAAGCTATGAGAGATTTTTAGGTAAAATTATGAGAGCAAGTGGTCATTAGTCGAGATATCACAATATCACAGCACACTTTCCCAAGGAGTACCACATGCAGAATATTAAAATATGGAACGTACATTCCTGTATGAAAAAACAGGCTGTGCTTACTGATTATTTGTGTTTGTGTAAGTATTGCTTTCACTTCAAACACATACAGGCACTAGTTTTAAATTTAATGTAGCCAGATAGGATGTACATTGAATAACAAGAATGTATACATGTACCAAACAAATTCATAGTGAAGTATTACTTACAGTAGTAAAAAAAGGTCATGTTAGCTACTACACAGAAGGCATAAACAGCATATTGCATGAGTGTGAGAAGCAACAGCTATCTTAGCCCTGCTTCCAGTTTATCTAGAAAATCCTAGAAATCTAAGACAAAATGGAAAATCTACAGAATTTCCTATAGTTTAGACACTTTCAGGGTAATTCCTGTTTGCTGAATTCAACTGCAAAATTATAGTGTGGCTATCTGCCACGTAGACCTATGTCTTATATCATTTAGGGCTAGATACACATTTTATAAATAGCTCAGAAATAGATGATGGTGATCACTTCACTGAATTTTTCTAAATATGAGGTGTCTACCTGTAGTTGCAATATCTAAAAGAGCACAAGATTCACTCCAAACTTAAATGCTTTGCATTTAGCCAAATTCTTCAGATGCACTCATAAGTTTTGTCCCTCCTTCCCCTCCTGATCTCAGTGCATTGGATCCCTTTCTGGAAATCAGTGAAACAGTCTCATAGGCAATAGAATCCCATTCAAACATATGCACTAGAAGTTGTTGATGCCCAAAAAGAGGATTGACAGCAAAAATGAATCCAGAAGCTCAGAGATGCCTACATTTCACAGAACCTCGGGATAGTTGAAGTTAGAAGGGACCTATGGAAACACAAACAAATGAAGATTTTCTATATCATATTCCCACAAAACAAACATGCCTCTTCCACTGACACTGATGGAGTTTTGAGTTTAAGGAACCACAAACTTATTGGCTGGCTTCCTTTCAATTTGCTTTATAGTTTGTCTCATTTTTTTTAGTGTTTACCCCTTATTCATTTGAAATGTAAGAAATCCATACTTTTGGAAAGACAAGAGCAGAGAAATAGGTGGCATTTACAGGTAAATGCATTAACATAACCATGTTTAAAAGCGTATTTGCAGAGTATTCTCTGGAAACGGCACCACATTTCCTAAAGCGGATAGAGAAATAAAACAGTGGAGTGTTTTTCATTGTTGATGTTCTGTTACAGCTCAGTATCTGCCACATTTATCTGTTCCTTTATTCTCTGGAGCCAGTTTTTACTCCTCCACATTGCATGTTTCAAGTATCAGTTTGTCAGATGTTTCCACGTGGAATGCTTTTCCAGAGCAGTCCATACTGCTACAGCTTTATATTCCTCTATTCTTGCCACTAAATCCATTTTCATATAATATAAAAAATAAATTCCCAACATGACTTCTCACTTTCCCTCTCATTGTTGAATCAAACCACTGAAGCTTGCAATTGAGTTTAAACTGTGGTTTTAATCGTCATTCAAGTGGCTTCCTCCCTATCACTGATACACACGTGAATGCACAGAAAAACATGTGGTTTTCTGAATTTGGACCTTGTACTATAAGCTATTTGAAAAAGCACCATTCTTGCTATGCTTTTGTAAAGTTTTTAGCACCATGATTTATGCCCTTACGAGCTTCTTGAGGTGCTACTCAGTGAACAGCAATCAAAGTGACATCAGCTGCCTACTTTCACAGTTCAGTGGCCCCTGGAGTTGAGTGGGAACTCGATGATGTGTTTATACACTGAGGAGACTCATCAAAGAGTCAGTAAAGACTTACATGACCGTTTTGAATATAGATTGGTATAAGGTAGAGAGAAGGCTCCCTGAAACTACCACATATCCAGCACCAGAGGTACTATGGCTTGAGATTATTCTAAGCATCTATGTAGACATGATCCTGCACCACATCCTTATCTCTAAATTTGAGACATATGGATTTGAAGACTGGACTATTCAATGGATTAGGAATTGGTTGGGTGATCATAGCCAGAGGCTACTGTCAACAGCTCTAAGTCCAGGTGGAGGCTGATGAGGAGTGGTGTTTCACAGGGGTCCATCCTGAGACCTTCCTCTGGACCCACTCCAACAGCTCCACATCCTTACTGTACTGGAGGCCCCAGGCTTGGACACAGTACTCCACATGGGGCCAGAGAAGGCCAGAGCAGAGAAGGACAATCACTTCTCTCACCCTGCTGGCCAGCCCTCTTCTGATGCAGCCCAGGATGCTGTTGGTCTTCTAGACTGCAAGAACACACTGCTGACTCACGTTCATCTTTTTGTCCTTCACAATCCCCAACTCCTTCTCCACAGGGCTCCTCTCAATGAGTTCCTCTCCCAGTCTGTACTCATATCTGGGATTGCCTTGATCTCAGTGCAACACTTTGCCCTTGGCCTTGTTAAGCCTCATTAGATTCTTATGTGCCCACTTTTTCAATGTGTCCAGGTCAGTCTGGATGGTGTCATTCCCTTCTATTTTGTCAACTGCATCACTCAGCTTGGTGTCATCAATAAACTTGCTGAGAGTGCACTAGATCCCATTATCTATGTCGTTAATAAAGATGTTGAAGAGTATGAAATATCTAGATGGTCTACTAAGACCTTTCCAACATCGCTACAGGACAGGTGAGACCAGTAGAGAAGATAAGCTCACATGTTGATGGAGAGACTTCGTATTACTGTGGCAAAGTCTAGGAATCATGCAGATATTTATAACTGAGATGGTCATTGCTTGTCCCCAGTAAAATTTTTGTCATTAGGCAATAGTTCCTGAATGATCAATGTTAATGTCATCTTCTGCGTATATTTCCCTTTAAGTGAAGGGATTTCTATGTTCTTGCTGATGTCAGCAAAAGCTGTGGTTCATTTTTAAGTCTCTCTTTACATATTTTGGAGGAAGCATGCTCCAGATGTTTTCCATCCTAGGTACAAATACACAGATAACACCATTTGTGGTGCATTGGACTGAGAGAAGCTGAGCTTCAAGTAAGCAGCTGTAGCTGACGAGGTCATCCATACAGTTTAGAGATGGAAATAGTTCACTGGAAAAAATCATGTCACTTTTTCTGTTGTTTGAAGTCACTGAGCTTCAGGGTTCAGGGGAATTGTTGCTTTAACTTTATTCTTCTGTAGGCGGGTGGCTGCTTGCCAGTGGCAGCTGCATCTGGGATCATTTGCATTGCATGCAGAGTCTCTTGTTTAAAGGGAAGCTCTTCCTTCCCTTAGATCATCTGCTTCTTTAGAGTCGGGGCCACTGTTTCACACAGATTGTATTCTTCCTTTAATCTTTTTTCCCTGCTCGCTCTGTGCTCTTTAAGAAGTATCTCAAAGCCAGGTCTAGTAGACTCATGTGGGAGAGCTGAAAAAGCAGTCTGTGGACAAAGAGGGAATTATTTGATATGGCTGTGGTTACATACTTGTATATATGCACATATGCTCTCTTACATCACCATTCTACAAGCAGAAGTCTAAAAAAACTGTCATCTGCTGCATGCAGGGCATAAAGTGGATATTAAACCTGTCTTGGGAATGGTGTTCTGCATTTATGTCACAAGCAGACAGTAGGGTATCCCTACCAGAGCCCCACATCAAACAACTGAGCTACTTTCATCTTCAGGAGCAATGCAGCTCCTTTCTTTTGCACCTGACAAATCAAGGACAATCAACTATTTTAATGGGCTTTGTAGGGGGAGTACAGGGTGAGGGAGAGAGTATAAAAGAACTCCCCTAAAATGACCCCATAAAAGCTGTGACTAACATATAAGCAATTTGGCTTCATACCCTGCACACAGGAGTATGCCTAAAAGTAAAATAAGATGAAGTGACTATGATACAGCTTAAGCACTCAAGTTCATGCTTGCTGGATGATTGCCTTTTCCAGAGCTGAGGTACATACTGCAAGCTCTGTCCTTCTGTTTCCATTCCATAGTTAAGATACAAGTTATTGCTCTTACAGATTTACATTTACATTTATCCCCCTATTTTCCCCCACCTCCTCCTACAGCCTGCCTGGACTGCTCAGCACCCAGGAGTAGGTGTTTTCTCGTTGTTTGATATAGGTTTAAGACTTGCTGTGCATGACCCCTCTAGTTAAAGGTAGGCAGCAAGACCCACACAAAAGTACTGAATGCCTCTGAATTCCAGCCTATAAACAAACTTTGCCTTCAGAAGAGAGGAATCCAAGAAAAACAAAACAAAACAAAAGAAAAAAAAAACACCCACAAGTGGACAGACCTAATTAAAGTGCAATGGCACTTTAATGCGTAGTATCTCATAAAGTAGAGCAGACATGGTTTTAAAAACTTCTCTCTTATTTTAATTTACTGGGCTGATCAGTAAATGAGGGAGGAAAAATAGGCTTTAAAAATATTATTAACCTTCTCTCTATTTTTAAACTCCTTTGCACCCTCCCAAAAGAAGACGAGGGGAAAAGAAAAAAAAAAAAAAAAAGGAGAACAAGTATGAGATCATGCTGGACAGTTTGTGAGTTCCCTGTGTCTTTCCTGGAGATACACACATCAGTGACCAACTAAAATGGGAAGAGAAAAAAAGCAGCAAGAGAAAGCATGTCCAGGCGTCTAATCTTTGGGAAGCCAGCCAGACTTCATTTATAGCCAGCCAATTCAGATTTGCCAGCTGAGACTCTCTTCTTCTCTATGTCTCTAAGCTGGTCCAGACATGGTGTGTCAGGGAGTCGCAGTGAATTGCTGTGGAATACCAGGAAGAACAAAGTGCTGTTAGCGGTAGTTTCAGCCCAAACGCTTATCAAAGAGCTACTTCTTTATCGTAATTTGTTTTAAAAGCAATTCTGTGTACCAGAGGAAGAAAGAAGAGAGCGTCTGATTACTGCTTGTTTTGTAGGTGGTTTCTTTTTTTTCTTTTCTTTTTTTCTTTTTCTTTCTTTCTTTCTTTCTTTTTTTTTTCTTTTTCTTTTTCTTTTCTTTTTTTTTTTTTTTTTTTTTTTTTGTTAACAGGGGCTCTGTTAAACCCCTAGTGTATACTAACTGTAGATTCCGCTTGGCTCATTCACTTTGAAGTCAGTTTGCTTTTGTTCTTTACCTAACTTGATGCCATTTTCCACAAGCTAATTTGTATGCAACCCTGGTCAGGGACTGCCACCCAGAATTCTGTATGGGAGTTTACCGGCAGGGAGAATGAGTTTACTGTAGGGATAGAGATGGATTTTGTCAGCTTGTGTGGTTGGGAAGCTGTCGGGAAAAGGAAGACAGAAAAGCACACAAGAATGAAAGGAAGCAAAAAAAAAAAAAAAGAGAGAGAGAGAGAAAAAGAGAAAGAACAAAATTGTCAGCTTCACTGAGTTACTGCAGGCAGAAATAAATATGGAAGAGCTGAACATATCTGAAGAAAACATATTGCCTGACAGTAACATATCCCTAACTTGGTGGTAGGGCAAAGGAAGAAAAGAAAAAAAAGCAGAAAGAGAATTATTAAAAATCAATTTTCTATTAAATACCGTGTAGTTTTCAGACTGCCAGAATGGGGCTGAATTGATCTGTAAATAAATTTTTAAAAAACACATTAGTTTAAAAAATTAAAAACCACCAAAAAATAAATACAAAACTATCCACAGAAAAACCATGCAGAACCCTGACAAATGCAGAAACTTGGGAAAGACAAGAACAAAAAAGTAAGATATAGCTTGAGAACAGGCATTAAGACCAGTAGTCCATCTGCGTTATGGTGTTAACAAGGCTTGTGCTCCCTCTGCTTTGCTGTTAAATTTTTGAATTATCTGCAGTTCATAATTTGGATTTGGATCTAACTTGGGAGGCTGAATAGAACTATTTGCATGAAAGCTAGCTATTGTTCCTTTTATATTGAGGCCACCTATGGGATTTGGGCAAAAAGGTATAAAAAAACTAAAAGATATTGCTTCTAGATCACTGTAAATTTTATATATCTATATATTTTAATCACCCAGTAGAGTCTAACTGATCTTTAAACAGAGGAGAGAACATTTATAAAGAAATACTAACAACCAGAGTCATAATCAATGGAAAATATTTTGGAATGGTTATTAGAACTCATACTTTAGAGCTTAAGCCAATATTTATAATGGGCCAAAATGAGACCTAATACAGTGGCAGGGAAAGCACAACGCAGCTGTTTTTTCCACCACTGTCTTCGTTTCACCATCTCAGTGTGAGAGAGAGGAGGCTGGAATAGATGGACCTGATATGTTCAAACAATGCCTGTGTTTTATTAGGATTACTTTGTTTAGCAGCAGCACAGTTTCTGGCAATGTACCATTCCTGAAAGCAGAGAGGCCTGACTAAGCTGAATCATGAGACTGAATCGATGCTGATGAAGGTAAAGCCCTCTGCAGATCTCATCATTTCTCATGTAACACTGCCATGAAAGCATCTGGCCTCAGCTGGCCCAGCAGCTCATGATTCTCCTGATTTCCGCACAGCTTCTCAGAAAGAAGTACCTGAAGTACATTTCCCAAGCCTGCTCTTGAGAACATATCATCCTTTCTTTTTGGATTCTAAGATCCCTGACAGCAGAGATATTAGGCAATTTTTCTAAGTTGGTTGCTGCATTTCCAGATAAATAGCTAGAAAATTCCCCAAGGTGATGGTAGAGTTCCTGCTCTGTACTATGGGTAATGCAGTACCCACCACTGCAACTCACCTTCCCTTAAAACACAAATTCAGTGCTCAGAATCTTGTATGGAAACCGCCCAATTTACCAGCAGACCTTTTTTATCCTGCACCACCCATCATCCCTGTACTGCATATACAGCCACAACTCATATCCAGCCTTACTCAGCCTTCATTAAGCTTTCAAAATCAGCCTGTTGCACCATTGTAACTTCAGTGTAGACAACCTCTGGAGCCTGAGAAGAAAGTAATGCATGGTGCTCCAACCTGCACCATGAATATGAAGGTGAGCTCAACCTAGGGTGGCTTCATTGCACCCAAGCCTTAAAAACCAAAACATGACTGTGGCAGAGCTATTCTTCAGGAGCACAGCTCCCTGATAAAGATCTCTCCCCAGAAAATTCAGGCTTGTGGAGCTCAGCTACGACTGTGTTCAGGGCCCCACTGTGGTGCATGGAATGGCCCCAAAGGACTGCCTTCTACACCTGTACTGACAGCACTGGTGGACGGGCATCTTGGACTATCTGGTTGGATAGGGTGACACAGCCCCATGGAGGAGGCAGGGGGCAATAGTGAGTGTATCTCCATGCTCACGGAGAATTCCTCAGAGCTGTGCTGTTGGTCTCCAGGTCAAGGTGCAAGTCTGAGAAGACAACCATGCCTGTGTTCACAAACCCAAGACAGAGATGGTGGTGATTCTTCTTCTCTTTTGTCTCCACTGCTTAAGGTCTTGTGTCAGACCTACTTTAGCTCAGCTGTCTGTGAAAGTCAGTGTCATAGAAAGTCAGCAGTGATAGAGAGACTTCCTCCAAGTCACCCTCTGATAAGTCCAGATGAAGAATGCATAATCATATTTACATAATCGTATGCCATGATTATGTAAATCTTGCCTTTGAATGGCTGCTGCAGAGTATCTGCAGTTGTTCAGATACCTAGAAATAAGTCAAACTTTGTTCTCTCAAAGAGCTTGTAATTTTTCAATTGTTTAAGCTGGGGAAGAAGTGTCCCTACTGTCACAAGCATCATTCAAGCCCTGGATTGCATTTCAGACCTCCTCCAGCAAACTGAGGGACAAGCATTTCTTGTGAATAAATTTCTTTATTCCTATTTCAACTGTTTTGTTGTTGTTGTTGTTTGTTTGTTTTTTCCAAGCTGATTTTCCTTATTCTAGCAACATTTAGAGCAGTAAGAACTCAGGTTCAAACAGATAGGTTTCTGTTCCAGGAAGTAAAATACACACAACAAAATGTCTTATGGAACCCTTCTATTTGCGAGATATTAAAACACTCCAGATAGCCAGCATGAGGGAGCTGCAAATGTTACTGCTATTAAGAGAGCGTCCCAGGCCTGACTGAGGAGGAGAACTATTTTAAAGAAAAATCCTTTTCCAAGGACAGTAGGCTGTGTGGGCCATGTTACATGCTCCAAATCTCTAAGTATATTTTCTATATGCCCAGTAGTATCTGTAAAGCTAGCATGTCTCCTCAATTTAATTTGCCCCCCCTGTCTACTGAAGGTTATTTTTTTTAAAGTCTCATCTTTGGAAATATTTATGACATTCTCTCCAGAATATGCTGCCAAGAAGGGATGTTTCAGGTTCAGCACCTACAGAGATCTCTCAGCAGGGCCCAGACTGTGGTGAGAACACCACACTGTAAGATTATTGCTTTCTCTTTAGGTCAGGGTTTGCCCCAAAGAAAGAGCAAAATGCTGTGCACTGATTGAGTGCAGTAGTAGAGGGCAGAGAAGTGTTTATTTGCACTGCACTTCAGGTGGTCTCTGTCTACTGTTATGCAAGGCCCTGAAAAGGTCACTGGTATGCCAACACATGAAGCTGACACATCGGTAGTGTGAAAGAATTCCCATAAGTCATCCGCGTTTTCTTCAATTAAAGCCAAGAAGCGTGTTTGTAAATCTGTAAATCATGATGAAATGACCTTTGCTGCACACAGTACTTATTACAAGCACGTTGTACGGCTTACCTAAACGAGGTCACACACTGCCCAACATTTTTGGAATTGAGTTGGTGTTAAGTTTCACATTGGCAGCATCAAAGCTGAAGTGTTATTTCAAGAGTTATTTAATGACAGTGCACCGTGTGAGCCGCAGACACTTCTATTTCTGGCCATTATACATACCTGCAATAAAAGGTAGCAACTAATGTATAATAACATAAATTCAGTCTCTCCCTGTTTTGAGCTTTCATTTACAAGCAACAGTTTCTCTGTTGTAATTGTTCTGTGATGTTATTTCAATAATTTGCACATCAATGAACAGAGCTTTGATGCCCAGAGTATTTACAAGTGCTTTGTTTCGCATACCTAAAGGTTTGCATTTGTATCTCAGGTTTGTATTTGTAGGTCATGAAGCACACATTCTAGCCTGAACCACACAGCTCTTGATACCTGCATGCTCGCACAAAGCATGTTATGTGTATGAATTCAGCAGGGAGTGCTGTTCTGGAGATGGACCCAACCACATGCCTTATGCACTGTGCCAGGAAGGGTGGTCCTGCCACACACACCCAGCTGAGATTGGATTGTGTTAAAGACTGGAGGGATATTTCCTGAAATTCCTTTGCAGTTTCTCCACCTGATTCATCTGCAGTTGTGGCATTACTCAGCTGGTTTGCAGATGGGAACTCAACAGTGCAGCTTGGGATAGACCACAGGCCCACCGCAGCAGCATGAGGTAGGCAGCACTGATGCGGTGGTGTTTATGGCTGCTGCTCTTCCTGAGCACTTCATTCTGCCCTGGCAACATCATCTCAGAGATGCATTTGCAAAAAATTCTAGTATCAGTGCAATGAGGTAGATTACAAAAAGGATGTCTTGAAATGAACCTTATCATTTCTTCCTTTCAAATTCAGGACAGATGTCCCACTGGACTGGTAAAGTTGAGCATGTACCAGTAGTAAAAGGGAGAAAACATTTACATTAGTATCACCACTCTCCACCATCAAACTTCACCCTCAGTCACTTCCATTGCTATGTACAACTCCAGGGCCATATAGTGGGCACTCTTTTGTTAGTAAATCTTTTTTGAGCTGCTCGTTTGCCAACTAAATACAGCCACCCTCCAGCTCCTCAATTCAAGTGACTGCATTTGGCATTGATGCTGTGCTTCACATTCAAGTTTTCTAACAGTTGTGCTTCTGCACTGGGAAGCATGCAGGTATCCTGTAATGTGGAGGGCATTGGTGTATAGGCAGGTCCTGAGCGTGTCTATAATGACTAGGGAGATTTGCTGTTCACACATTTCTGGGCATAAAACCAAATACAAGAGGTGAAAACTGGAAGAAATTCTGTCTTGGAATCAATTCAGCTGCTTTATAAGGACCTGCCAAGTGTGTACTTGACCAGTGTTTGCTCTTTGAAAGACTGCTGTTACTATCAAACATCTGATGACCAAAAAGTAGTGAAAGACTACATGAAGAGTATTCATTCAGTCTACTTAAGCTTTTATTCCCTTAGAGCAAAGCTAACATGAGAGATAGCTCACAGCAATAGCTGATGGATGATCTGACAAATTGCTCAGGAGATCTGGAAGGGATCTATTAATCCAAAGCCAGTGTACACTAGAACTAGACAAACGTTCCCACATGCCTCTTCCCTTCTGTAAGCAAATGAATTTGTTATGGAGGTGAGCCGAGATGTATCCTGAACATTGCCAAATATTTTCCAAAGTGAGAAAATTCTGAGAAGAAAGCTCCTTTCTACTGCTGAATGTCTGAGGCCAAAAGTGAAAATTGAGAAATTTAGCCACAGTGAAAGAGAAAAGTGGCGAATGTGAAGGAGAGATGCACAGGCTGAAGTTACCTGAAGGACGCATGATGGTACATAGTTCTGGAGTACCTGCTTCTTTAGGCAAAGTAAGGTAAGGAACTAGAAGAAAGGAAATGAGTAACTGCTCCTGACTGTTGTCTCATTAGCCAGCAGTCAGGCAGAGGGGGTGATGAGGAAGGAGTTTCTGGGAAGTCAGAGTTTCTCCAGATTTCTTTTGGCACAGATAGGGCTTATATTATCCATTTGCTAAATTCCAGCACACATGAGCACTATTTATTTGAAACTGTGAGATGATCACACAATAAAGCATTCAAGCACTAACTGGCTTCCTCCTTGGTGATCTCTGCAAAAGTCTGTGACTCAGTGGGAGCCTTTCTGCCTCCTTCCCAAAGACAGCCTGTTTGCTTCACTAGTATTGGCATTCCCAGACACTTCTCACAACCCACTTTCAGGCTGCTCTCTTCTGAAGCTTAACATTTGTTACAATAATCCACTATGCCGTGCTTCCTGAAGCCTGTGAATCTGGGCTGTTCCTCAAGCTCCCTTCACCAGAAATCACGAGGAAGCAGTGTTATGTGTATCTTTAATCCTCAAAATCATCTTTTCCTGAGCATATCTGCTTTAATCTGGACACAGCTTTGCAGCACCGGTGTGCCAGCTTCATGTATGCCCCTAGGGAGCACGGTTATCTGGTGACCCAGGCCAATGCCCAAGGTTCTGTTGCACACTGGCTATACAACACTGCTCAGCAGAAGAATCTAGAATGCTTTATTAAAAACAACTGAATTAGAAGTTGCACTGTAAATCAAGTAGAATATTCTCTTAGAGAAGGAAATGCTTTGCACACATTTATTACACGTTACCTGATGACACAATGCCTGTGATTGTGAGGAACCCAGTGTCCCCTTGGAGACACTGTAAGTAAAGCACTGAAATTACAGATGATACTGACGTGTGTCAGCCCCAGGTGTTCCCAGTAGCCTCACCATGCTCATTTACTGAATACTGGTATTTGCCCTCTTGATAACTAATAAACAGTAATTCATGGCAATGTAAAGATAATTACAAGGGAAAGTAATTATTTTGTGTAGGTAAAATATATCCAAATAAATAAAAGCATTGTCATCACTATGAGAGTAGTAAGTGCAATTCAGCCATCAATAACTTTCTGGATGTGTCCTTTAGGGTTCAGTAGTTACCAGAATGAGATGATGGCTCTCTGTCTAAGGCACTCATAGATCTGAGTCAGAACCTGTTCATGGAGACCAGATTTTTACCAGCATGGTATGGTGTTGCAGGACTTCTGGTAACACTTGAAGATACTCTTTACTTGAACATCAGAAACAGATAAATGTTCTTAGGCACCCTAGTCCAGCACACAGTAGTTCTTCGTGTCATACACTATAGTTCAGTCATCTCAGACATCTCCTTCTGAAGTTCACCATTCTATGTCATGCAGCGAGTTTCAGAGGTAAATCCCATCTCAGTGTACTTATTCCTTGACTTTAGAGATCCTTAGTCAAGAAACAAACTGTAAAATATCTAGAAGCTGCAAGAACTCAGGTGGAGAGCGCTAGTCTTAGTCTCAGAAAACTCTTGTGGTATTTGATGCTTTGCCATTGACCTGCCAGGAGGCCGTGAACAAGATGTTTTCATATCTCTGTGCCTTAGCTTCTTGAATTGTCGGGTGGGTATTGTGGCTGCTGGAGGCAGCTGCACAAATCTGGAAGGGTGCTATTTCCAGCAATTTTTGTGGATTTCCTAATGCTTCCCTGATATGTCAGGTTAGAAGATGAAGACAAGTCTTTGACTAGGTGAAGCTGACAGCTAAAAGCATCTACAACAAATAATGACAACAGAAGATGCTTTTCTTTGAAGAAAAAACAGAAGTAAAAAATTTTTACAGAAGTGGGAGCTTCCAGTACATGCACAAAAGGGCAGAGAAAATATGTATTTTCTCTCCACTAGGACATCAGGAAACAGGGAGGTGCTGGGCTATGGACTACTGGCAGCTCTTGGAAAATGAACCAAGTTTAGCTTACTAGGAAGAGAAAAGAGACAAAAGGAACACACTTCAGTGTGAAAGAATTATTTTTGCTGATGAAAGAGAACAGAATGTCAATTTTTTTTTCTGAAGAAGCAGTATTTTCAATAACCAGAGGCAGAGCTGTGGGACAAAGAGAGGATAAACAGCATACGTGCACTGAAGGGTAGGAACTATTCCAAAAAGCAAGGCTAAAATCAATCCATCATAATATTTTCATTTCTTTTCCTTAGTGGGGCTTTAAACAGAAGTGGCTATAAACAAGCCATAAGAAAAAGCTAAACAAACAAACAACAGAGGTCTAATTCGTAGTGAAAACTTTTGCTAAAGGTAGCTATTACTGGCACAGCTCCCTGTCCAGGCAGAATAGCAGCAGTAAATCTCACATGAAGGAAACCTAACATCACTGAGATGCATTAGGAAGAATAAAGCCTTGTTTTTATACAGTACAAGTAGAGATACTGCACCTACCTGAAGAGTCCTTACAGTCATTCAGTTGTCACTATGAGAACTGCTAAGTCATGTAAACTACAACATGGAGTGCAGTCTACATTTCTCAGTCTGTTTGGATCCAAAAACATAGGCTGGGCTTGCTCAGCTAGAAGGTGCTCTTGAATACACATACACTGCTTAGTTTTATTTGTTTGTTGCTTTTCTTGTTTTTTGTTGTTGTTGTTTGTTTTTTTAAAGCCTCATAAATTCTCTAGCAGAAAGAATGGAAGGAAGTTGTTAAGCAGGTACAATAGAAGGGTCTCCCATGTACCTCATTTTGCCTCACCTTAACTCCATCTTCAACAGAGATACCATAAGAAAGGTACTCTATTTTTCTTCCTCTTCTCCTTCATCTGCTGCCTGGAAGCTGCTGCTCTCCTTGGTCCTTTCAGTGTTGGCTCAAGGGGGCACAAGAAGAGCATAATAAAAAGTACCTGAAAGAGGAAAGTTCAACAGATGGCTCTGGTGAACAGTGGAAACAGAGAGAAAATTTCTCTGACTCATTCTAAGGCAGTCTGAGCAAGGTTAGGGAGTGAAGAAACACAATAAGCCAAGGAAAAAGCAGTTGCAGCAAGGGGAAGAGCAAGCATTCCCTCAGCAGACCTGTTTCCTACCAGATGGAAAGGCCAGGCAGCTACTTCCCCCTCCTTCCCTGTCTCTACCACTGCCCCTTCCATTCATGTTGCTCCAACTAGTGTATAACACGCTGCTTCAATCTTTCCAAACTGCTGAAAGAGAGCATTTGAGTTGCTGATATGTAGAACCAGGATGTTTTCAAGTCCTTTGAGGTTTAAGGGCTAAAAAAGAGTTCTTCAGAAATGCAAGACAAAGCAGAGCAAATCAAACAATATTATTTCATATGGAAAAATGTTAGGCCTCAGAAACGGAAATGCTTTGTGGGCATGCCTTGATTCTTAAAACTTTTCTGTTGAAAACTTTCCCAGGCCAAGTCAGATATTTGGGTAGAATCTAGTGGAACAGCTTTAAGAGGAGAGTCTGACTCTATAAAGCCTTGTCTGTGGTTAGCACACTAAATACTGGTCTTCATATTGCAAGCGTGTCTTAGCCCTTCAGCTTTGTCTATTTTGTGTCTTTCAGAAGAAACCAATTATGAATTTGGTTTCACTGTTCAGGACTCTGAACTTACAAATTCTCATCTGCACGTTCAAGTTGCCCACAAGATTGGTCCATTGTTGTTCATTTTTTGTGGGGAATAAGGAGGCCACATACAGGGACTGCTGATCTGATCAGAAGAAAATGCAGGAGTTAGAAGTCTAGTAGATTAGCCTAAAGATAGAAAAACATACTTTGTTCCTCAGTATCCTGGCAATTCTCTCTCTTTTTACTCTATAGAGGTATTGCAGTTGCCATCTTACCTTCAGGCTAGACCATGGATTGCCTCTGGTAATTTGCTTGACTGTGGGCCCATTTCCTCATTTACCAGAACCTACACTACTGTACGATGATCTCTTCATCAAGCTTTTTTTTGAAATCCTGAAGATAGGAGAAGTGAAAATAACCAAACATGAGCACCAGTGTTTGGTATGTACAGAAGTTACTGGCACCTCTGGAGATTTTGCCAGGAGGCTACATCCAGCTAACTTAAGCAACACACACAAGTCAACAACATTTTATAGTTAGGTAACATCAGTTCTGTTACAGTTTTGAGTGTACACTCTGTACAGATTTTACACTCCATTTTTTTTCATATTGGCAGTACTAATGCACAGTAAGTTGCATAGGAAACGCCTTATGTCATTTTACTTGAAGGTAAATGCCCAGTCAGCTCTCTTCCCTTCAGATTCACAGTCAGCTCTGCTAAGGCAACACAAAGGAACTGAAACATATTTTGAGGTGAAAGGTTCTTTGAAATAGAGAATCACATGTAAGCACAGTGATGTGCACTGCAAAGCTATCTCTTACAGACTGAGTTTAGTATCCTTCCCTTCTGCTCATAGATTAACCCTTACCCAACAAAACCATATTTTCCCAAAAGGCATCACTTTTTTTGTACAACAGTTCAACAAAGACTGGTTGAACTGCAGGTCAGAGGCTGTGCTTCTAACACCAACTTTATTTAAAGCTGAGAAGCAAAAAGCAAAAGGAGGAATCTTAAATATGCATATATACATATTTTGCCATCAACCATGATAGTTATCATGTGATTGACAAGCTGTCGATGTATTACTACTGCTGGTAGTATGTGCTACCAAGTGTCCTCAACTACCAAACTTAACCTGAATGTGCTTTTTGTTGCCCAGTTGCAAACCCTGTGCATGTCTCTCTTCTGGCACATAAACCACCCAAATGCATTTTCACTCATATAATACACAGTCAGCTAATGAATTTGCATAAACCATATTTTTAGAGATTTAATTAGGAGAACATTTATTACTAATGCATTTATATGAAGGGCTATGAGTATTAGAAAGGAAACAAGAAGTGCAGAAAGCTGATCTGAAGTAAACCTGAGAAATGACTCACTATGCACAATGAAAATGATTCAGTAAAAGGGCACTGCAACTAAATATGCTTTTATGTTTCAAATGGCTTAACCCAGCATTGCACTTTCATTTAAGTTAATGGTTTTTTTGGACACGATAAGAAAATACACTAAAACCGGGGATTCCCCACAGATACAAGTTAGATTTAGGTTGCAAAGTACCATTTTCTGTGTAAAATTACATATACAGTGAAAAATGAGGTTACAAAACCCAGTGATCCTTGAAGGCACACACGTGCAGCTGGCAGCTATGGTTTCCCTTCAGGTGGAAAGCTCCTCTCTCACCCATTCCTCAAGCACTGTAAGCAAAGCACAGCCACCTTCGAAAAGGACAGGGTTTTACTGTGAAATGCACAAAATGAGTGTTCCTCATCTATTAAAAACCTTTACCAGACTGTCATAAACAATGAGGCTGGGCCAGCTAGGTATAAGTCTATTCTTGGAGTGTCTTTTTAGATCTACTACAGTACTTTTGGTCAGTTGCATCCCTGGTCTATTCTCCTCTCCCAGAACTTCTTCTTTTATGGCCATATGTTAGGAAATGTCGCAAGTAGCATCTTTTCTCCACAGTGCCAAGTGAGCAGCCACCAGAAGTGCTAGGTTGACTCAAAGGAGCTTCCCAAAACTGCACTCCAAATGGCTACAGAGAAGGGAAGGGAAGGGAAGGGAAGGGAAGGGAAGGGAAGGGAAGGGAAGGGAAGGGAAGGGAAGGGAAGGGAAGGGAAGGGAAGGGAAGGGAAGGGAAGGGAAGGGAAGGGAAGGGAAGGGAAGGGAAGGGAAGGGAAGGGAAGGGAAGGGAAGGGAAATCCTCACAAGTTGGTGTGTTGATGTCAGTCACAGTCGATGATTCCTTGTGCAGCACTGCTCAGTGGTCTCCATGTCTTCCTCCCTGGGCACACCTCAAGCCAGCTGTCACTGGCCCACTTCCCACACAGCTGCCTGTGGTCAGGCAGTCCTGTCCTGTTGCTCCCCAGGTGCTTTGTTTGCATAGCAGATGGCATCCACAGTGGTGGCTTTCAAGCTGATGTGGCTGTCCTGCTGGTGTCTGCTTGAGAAAGGATCTGTCTCATTGGCCACACCAGCTAGGAAAGATGGATTAAATTAATCTGGTGAGATTGGGCAGTGGATTTCTTCTTTAGTTTCTGTTTCACCTTGCATTCTCAAAAAGCCTCAGAGGGATGTTGTCCTGGCAGGCAGCTGCAGGTAGTGAGCCAAGTAGAGGCTGTCACATTAAAACATGTCCAGAAATACCTCTTACAGACACATCTTTTGAACTAACTGTGATTTGACCCCACAGGCAGTTACACAAAATCCTATGTATGCATAAGAGATTGCACAGGTACATGAGTAACATGCAGACAAATCTCAATCCAATAGCTCTCAAATTCAGGCTTTAAATATTTCTAATACCCTGTGTGTCAAATGACTTGTCAGCAGGTTTAGTATTAAATGAGATTTAGCTCATCAGAATTCAGCTCAGCATCTATTGTTTTTGTACAGTACCACCTCCAAAAAGGCATGGTTGTTATGCACAAACAGCAGCTACTATTTGTGCTGTCCATTGTTTTTATTAGAAAGAGCAAATAGCAGAACACTGCACTAGAAAAAATCTGCTTAGAACATCAGCAATCTCATACATGTCTTTATAGAGAGATTCTTCAAATAATTAGGTAATATTTTTTCTGTCTATTCTGCTGATAAGGAAATACCTGTTGCAAATGAAAGCTATCCTAGGTAAATGATGGCATCTCTCTTTATCACAAATAAAATTTCTTTGCTGTTGCCATGAAAAATTGTCTGTGAACATAGAGTCATGTTTTACTACTCACTTTTGTTTACTAAACTATACTATTATATGAGTTCTTAAATGCTTGCAGGCTATAAATCACTTATCCCTCCCTCACCCTTCTCCAGCCCCTCACCAGCAAAGAACTACACCAAGCTTTTGCAAACACTGGCCCCCTCGAGACAATAGAAAAAAATGGTGCTGAGCATGAGTCCTCCTTGGTCCCAAATCAACAGCCAGCGTCCTGCCCTGAACTGTTGTGGAAATGCACCCTGGTAGCAGCAGTGTGCCAAAGACAGCATATGACAATAAAACAGGTTCAGTATCCCTCTCCTACAGCCTGCAGAAATCCCTCACAACTCTTGAGGCAGTAATAATCATCATGCAGTCAATCAGTTACTGTTATTTGAAACTGCATGCACAATATCCAAAGTGAAATGGCGCTCTTGCTGAAGACTTCATCAGAGCAAATTATTCTTGCCTTGTTTCCTTTGTTGCCAAAGGAAGGAGAAAAATGGATCCGGTATTAATATTCATATAGTGTAGAGGTGGTTGAAGAAATCTGGCAACCTAAGTAAACACAGAATTCTAAAAAGAAAAAGAGCAGAACAACAAAGAAAAACAGAAAAAGGTAAGTTCTGGCTTGATCTCTCTATCCTCACATTATGGAGTGTTTCAGAAAGGGAATACAATAACAAAAAAGAAGGTTTGTGAGTCCAAAGAGACTTAATGAGTAGTCCTTGTAGTCCTTGTCCAGAGCAGTTCTGAAAGGTGCGGCAAAACACAGTGTGCAGATCTGTGTTTCTCACTTGAAACCTTGCTTGCAGTTTGCAAATACTGTAAGGCTTGATTTTCCCCATGTTCGCATTTGGAGAACAGCTGCATTTCAGAGTCACGTCTAGGATCCTGTGCAGGAACAGAGAATTCACAGAAAATTAGAGTCATCACTAGCGCTGAGTTCTCCCCTATGAAGAACTGGATTTGTTGCAGTTTGCAGATGCTTGCTGGTTCATGTGATGCTGACTCTACTGGGTTTTCTTGCCACAGCACTAACAAAACTATAAACCCTTTATAAGCTATATTTTTCTACAAAGTGCATAGCTGCTGTAGTTGCCCCATCATACAGCTGGGATGTGGCAAGAAATGAGGGCAGAAATAACCACTCACATACAAATTAGGAGAGAAACAGACAAAGAGATAGCAGCATAAGCTGCCCTCAGACCAGACTAGCTTTGAGGTCTGTTGAGCCACACCGTACCTGCTAGTAAGGATCACACACTGAGCAGCCAGGTGAAGAAAAGAAAAAGCAGACAGCACAAACATGAATTTCTGCATGTTCAGATCAATCTGAAATGTTCTTATTGCTTGACATGAAGATGTGTACACCTGCCGGGAGGGATGAGGTAGCTTGTATCTTCTGCTTTCTTCACTGTCTTATTTCCCCACATGCTCAGCTACACTCTGGTCTCTGTGTTGTTTTTTTATTATTATTATTTTTAATAAAGAGCATTACAGTCATTGGATGTGAAAAAGGCCATCATTAATTACACACATTTCCACTTTTCCACATTTCCCTTTTCCACTTGGGAAGTTAAAGAAGATTTGAAGCAGTACACAAGACAGCCACTGCTTTCTCACAGTCAGGGTGGAAGGAACTGCTTGGGCTGGCAGGAGTCCTGGCATGTAAGTTAAATTCAGCTAACTCACTCTAATGTAGGGATGGTCCAGCTGTCTGCCAGCTCTAGGTAAGGAACATCATATGTGCACTGATGTATATGCCTACACTGCGCTCACTGAGCATGAAATCACTCCTGAGGAAGAAAGAATGAAAGACGTCAAAAATGCTCAGCAGACGCACAACTGAATGTCGTAAACGTTGCTCTTCTTCATTGCCATGCAAGACATCTGCTTCTTATTTTCAGCTATCGAATAATATCACAGATAAGCATTTGTTGCTTATAGAAGTATATAAACATAGCAATGATGACCACAGTGAGCTGTGGCTACACCCAGAGATGAAAAGGCAAGCTGAATGTATCTGTGGGCCCTGTTCAGTCCTGTTTCCCATCTCACCGTGAGAAGGCACACATATAGGCACCATTTCAACCACTGGCAATCCTTATAGACTTGCAAAAATGTTATTGCCATCCGCTTCCTTATTTGGGGGGACTATTTTTCAGTTTATGAGTGGCATGGATGCTGATATGGGCCCAGGTGCTTACAAGATCAACAGTTTTAGTGGCTAGGCAAAACTGTGTGCACAAAATACCAGAACAGGAGCATGCACAAAACTTTTGGTTTGACAGCACTGTGCACACAAGCAAAAGATGTAAGCACAAAAGGCACCAATGTGCAGCGTTTGCTCGTAAGAAATGACTGCACACTTGAAAACAGGTAGGTACAGCATTTCTAGTAATACATATGGATGAGCTGCAAATTGTCTGCATGCACTGGGACATGCTGTGAGGTTTCTCACTCTATGCAGTTGTCAGGTTCGCATGTGTCACATTCTTCTAACTCTTCTACACCTTTCCAAGTGCTAGTACAGGTTTGCACCTTTTTCTACTACCACTGGAACCAGGCATTCAATTCTCTGCAGACCTTTACAAATAGTGAGAAATAATGTAGCTGAAACATTTTGACTGCCAAAACCCAGCCACACCACCCAAGTGATTTGGAAAGATTTCAGTTCCTGGGACTTCCTCCTCTCTTGAACTTGAGAAAGCCCTTCGCAACTTACACTTCCTTCTCACGCTCCTGCTACAAGTGGAGCCCATTATCCTCCCTAAGAATCAGGGGTCCCCAGCTCCGCTTTGATGACACATGCAGCTGATTTCAAAGTGCTGCCCAACTTGTTTGCAGTGAAGATAGTAAGGACTGGCCCCCACCTCAGGTACCAAGGGAGAAGGCCCTGATGCAATGTTCTGCTCTACTGTTCCACCCCCATTTCTTCACAGCATCAGGCCACTGCAGTCCTGACACTTTAAAGCCAAAGCAGTCTGCATGTCACCTCTAGTCTTTCATGGTTTTGTAGTAGGCATTACAGCCACCAATCACTCTGCACACGTGTTAGGAGCAAGAGAAAGGCTGAGGAGGATATGTGAGTTGATACCAGCTCCCTTCTGGTCTTCTGGGCTAGAAAGATCAGATAAGCCAACTTTCAGCTTGCACAGACATCAGTATAATGAAATGTGTCAGATCAGCAAATCTCACATTACTGGGAGCAAGGTTACTGTGTATGCTGTGTGCATTTCTACAGGTGGTCACAGTCACATTCACATTGTCACATCATGTTTTCCTGCCAGAGAACAGGCAGTCCATCATGCTTGAGCCATCTCCGAACATATATTATGTGCAGAACCAAAAACTGTCCCTCAGGTCACAGCATGTCTGGTGCCTTCCTCAGTGTCCCTAGAACTGAAGCTCACTGAGGGTGACAAGGTATACGTCAGGCATGGCCAGCCCACTGCACAAGAGCCGCATGCAGCCCTGGACAGATAGTAAGGCAACCTCACAAGATTGTAAACAGTTAACATTATTATGTGACTTCTAGTGATGTAATGATTAAACTTGCATTGTGTTATTTAGTAAAATAATCAAATAAGTTAAGATGGTTACTGTGAAAGAAAGACACGGGTTACTCGTGCAGTTCTTATAAACCTCGTAATTTTCAGTGTCTTAAAAAGCTCACAAAAAGTATAAAATAATTTGTTATGTGTTTTTTGATGGGTTTGACAACTCATTTAAATGAGTTAAACCAGTATCTTCAAGGTGTTAATCAACTGAACTGTGTTATGCTTCAAGCAGCATTTGAAAATGAAACGAACTACTTTCGACTGAACACATCAGCAACCTTTCTTCCCTACTGAGTCTGAAGATCCACAAACCCTTTCATCTCCTGGCTTATTCTGTAGGGTCATGCTGATGTTTTGATTCTTACTCCTGTTCCTGTTCAAGATTTCAGTTGCTGAACTACTGTGGAACCAGGCATGAAAGAGAAGAATGCTTGTCTTCTCTCTCTAGTAGAACGACAGCAACAAAGAAGCAAGAATATAGAATATTTCTCCATGTTAGAGAGAAGCACGTTTCCATATAGCTGCTGCTAATTTTCTCCACAAATTGTGCTTTTCACTCCCCTCAGTACTACCTTGAAGCTCAAATGAGAATTGTGGCAATAAGAATGCATGTCAGATTGCATATGGCCCACAAGAGGCACACAACTATCAAAGTTATTACTACAGAGGAATGTGCAAGACTACCGCAGTGCAGACTTACTGCCTTTGTACATACAACTGCAACAGTCAGCAATAAGATAGAGCCCAAGAGGCTGCAGAGGAGTGGAAAGGATACTGCATATTACCAAAGGCTCAAAATTACCATCTTTCAAGCATCCAATGGCCTGAGAGCAAATTGGTACTTCATGCCAATGCTTTTAGATATGTAAAAAGACAGAGGCAGAGCAAAGGGACATTTGCAACGAGTAATGACTTCCTCTGTTTGAGGCAATGGAAGTAAGAGAGGAAAAAGAAGCCTCTAAAATTATTCTAATGGCAAGAAACTTGAGATCAGTATTTTATTTTTTTCTTTCTTTAATGTTTAAAATTAATATATAATGACTCTTAGTCATTCATTCCTTGATTATAGGAAGCAGAAGGATGGCACTGAGACATAAATTCTGATTCATTTTCTGCCACTGACCTTTCAAATGACCTGCAGCAAATCATTCTAATTTTTCTTTTCCTTTACTCAAGAGAGTACACTCAAGAGAGCATGGAAATACATAATAACTCACAATTGCTATATAATACATAATACCACACATATAATGTCTCACTTCAAGATAGATCGCCTCCAAATGTTGAAGAAGTTCTTCAGTAATGCTGCATGGAGCAATATTACAAAGGGGAAATCATGCTTAACCAACCTGATATTCCTCTACAAGGTGAAATGTTCAGTGGGTGAGGGAGAGAACTGAATATTGTTTTCCTTGAGTGTTGTTACACTTTTGACACTGTCTTCAGTAGCATCCTTGCAGACCAATCAAGGAAGGTTAGGTAAATGGACAGTGCAGTGTACTAAATCTGGCCGAACTGCCAGGCTCAGAGAACTGTGACCCATCTTGTGAGCAGCCACCAGCAGCATGTCCCAGAGCAGGATACTGGGGCAAACATTATTTAGTATTTTCTTGAATGACCTGAGTGACAGGACAGATGGATTCCTTAGCAAGCTTGCATACAACACAAATCTAAGAGGACTGGATGCTAGACCACCTGGGCATCTTAGCAACTCAGAGGGACTTGGACAGGCTGTATGAAAAGGCTGGCTGGAATCTCATGAAATGTGACACAATTAAACGATAAGTCTTGACTTGAGAGGTAGTATCTCATGCACCAGCACATGGTGAATGCTGAGTGAAAAGCAGCTCTGTGGAGGTCTTGAGTATCTACGTGAACAACTTCTGACTGCGAGTTAACAACAAACCCTTGCTCTAAAGAGAGCAAAGATCCCTCTAGGCTGCACTGGGATCCCACTGATCACACTGATCCCAAAGACCCCACTGGCTGCACTGGGATCCCACTGATCACACTGATCCCAAAGACCCCACTGGCTGCACTGCCTCTTCCATCAGGCTGAAGGAGGTGATCTTTGTCCTCTACTCCTCTGGTAGGTCACATCTGGGTGGTAGGTTCAATTCTGTAGAAAGTAGAAGGAAGTTGTGAACATAATGGAACAAGTCTATTGAAGGCCATGAAGGTGATGAAGCTGCCAGACCATATCTTGTATGAGGAGATGCTGAGGGAGCTAGGACTTCTCAGCCTGGAAAAGAGAAAACTTGGAGGAATTTTATTCATGTGCATAATGGAACAATGTAAAGACAAGAGTGGGGCTCTTCTCAGTGATGTACAGAGAAAAGAAAGGAAGAAATGGGTACAAGTTGAATTACAAGGAATTCCACTTAAAAACCAGAGAACTCACTGTTGTGTTGAGGGATGCTGTACATGAAGCAGGCAACCCAGAGAAGCTGTGAATTCTCCATCCATGAAGATATTCAAACCTTAACAGAAATTGACCTCAGTAATTTGGTGTAGTTAAATCTGCTCTGGGTGAGAGGATTGGTCTAAATGATCCTAAGACATCCCTTCCAACACCTACTATTCTGTGACTCTGTAAATGTTGGGATTAGCAGTAGCAGATATGGCCTCCAGTAGTTACTCAGGGTTAACAGAAGTACCAGGAAGCATGAGGAATGGTCTGAAACAATAAAACATCCCATGTTGTTATGGTTATATCCTCAAAGAACATTTTCCTGATCACCCCTGCCATCTGCAGCGAAGAAAAAGGCAATACTATACATTCATACATGTATAAGGCTCCCTCCATTTGGGAAAAAAAAAATTGAATATATATTTTCAAGTTTTTACACATCTCTGCAGACAGTTTTTTTCAAATGATTAGGTAATATTTTTTTCTATTTATCCTGCTGTTAAAAAACAGTTTGCTACAAGCAACAGTTATCTGAGGTAAATTGTGGCACTTCTCATCCTCTGACTCAAGGGAAAACTGGAATATTAAGAACCCAATTTGTCTGCCACAGCACTGTCAGGTGTGCAGCTCAGGTTAGTTCCATGCAGAAATAAGAGATGCAAATCATTTTTTTCTAATGACATTTGAAGGTGATGCAGGACAAGCCTGTAGTGTGATAGGCAATATTTTAAACTATTATCAACATTTTGACGGTCTCAGCTTTGGGCGTATTAAATGTGATTTCAGCTGCAAAATACCCCAAAGACAATCACCTGCTGCTGAAGCATTTTCACCTGTTTCACTCACAGACAGCTCCTTGTCAGTTGTATCAAAGAGAGGGCATAGAATACATTCTAAGCTCCAGTTTTTTTCTGATTGTTGTTCAAGTCTAGCCCAAAAAAAGATGTGCATTTGTAAAACAGTCTGCTGAAATTGCTATCTGCTTCACCACTAATCCAGAGGATAAGGACAAGCAAAAGCAGTCTACAGTTAATTAATGAAGTGAACTGCGATGTTCTCAAAATCATCATAAAATTTCCTTCTGAGGTTCACCAATTCCTTTTCACAGATTAGGGAGGCAGAACACCATATCAAGGTTAAGTAACTGCAAGAGCCTGGGACTGCAAAAACATCAACAGCAAGGTAGAAGAAAATTATTCATGTGAATTAATAGTTGTGATGTATAAAGCTTTACAATGATTACTTTACTGTGTGAAGATGAACATGTTAGCAAGGATTCCTTTTCCAAAAGAGAAAACCTTTTGGTAACACTCTCAAAATGTTTTCATTTTTGCAAGGATTCCAGGCATTTATGTCTACCCCCTCTGTGTGAATATTTTACCATGAGGGCTGCAGTTGTTTCAGATTTCCTACTCGCACCAAATGGAATTGATGCCAGACAGCAGGTTTGCTTGTACAGCTGAGCTGAGTTTACAACCATTCTCACTTTTATGGACCCAAAGTGCTGACTGGCTTGCATGCCTCATCCACTTGAAACATAACCAGGGCACGCTGGTGGAGAGGAAAACTGTTGCCTAAGTCAGAAATGATTAGATTTTCATCAGTTCATTCCAGTAAAGCAAATAGTGTTCCCAGACTGTTTAAAATGAACTTCTGTCAGTCCTTTAAAAACATTTATTCAGTTCATCGTGCTTATTATGCAATAGGTCATGAGTGTTGCTAACTGTAACGCTGAGAGCTGGGCAGCTAAAATTAGTGTAGTCTTTTTATAAACTGCTGAACTTCTACATCCCCTGATAACACTGCAGTGAGCTGCAGAAAGTTCATTACGGAATAATGATGCCATCTTTAATCAAGTGACAACTTTGAAACAAAGACTAGAGGAACTATATCATAGAGAAAAGCTCATCAAAATAAAATGAGCAACTAGGGCAGTAAGCATGAGTCCAGAGGAGGGTTCCACAGATAATGAGGTTGAAAGTTGAGAGTCCTGAATACTGTGTATGTTTTCAAGAAGTGACCATCATCAGTTTTCCATAAGGGTAACAATGATCAGACTTGATTTTTCTAAATAAAGAAAGATCATAGAATCATAGAATCACAAGGTTGGAAAGGACCTACAATTAATTAAGATATTAATATGCTTTCTACTTATTAAAATATATAATCCTAGACATTTTTTTTTTCATTCTTAAAACAGTAATTACATTCAATAGACAATTTTAAAATGTTGCAATCTATTAAATGTCAGTTTGAATGCAGTTGGACAACGCAGTGGTCTTTCAATAAAATATTCTCTTCAGTGCGGTTCTGTTGAAATCCCAGATCATCCTGTGGAAGTGGTAGGCTGCAAAAGAAATCAGAACTGGTGAATTCAGGATAAGAACCAGATATCCCTCACCAGAAACTGGTGTAGCTGACAGACTGATTTGTAGTGAACTGATTCATCAGGTTTGATGGTGCTCTTGACAAAGTCCTGCTGATCTTACCCATGTTTAGCCCTGACTCTTCCTGCCTCTGTTTGGCAGGCAGTTTAATCATTCTGGCCTAGTTGTTTCAAAACGTCTTAGCATTTTCTTCAGTTTCCTAAGGCACAGGATACAATTGCATAAACATCAGTAAGAACTGCACTCCTTTGCTGCTTGGACATCTGACACCTTCGTGTGCTATGGCTTAGGAGTGTTGAATAATTTCATTCAGCATTTGAACACATCCTGCTCTGGGATACCAGCCTGCAGCAGTTGAACAGTGCATAGCATCACGTAAAAAGCACAGGGTATCATTTCCAGTTGATGTGTGATGGGAAATAAGATAGTCAGAACACAGATTAACTGAGGCTGATACTTGTTAGAAAGTCCAAATAACACTGAAGACTGGATTTCGGTATGCATCTGAGCAACTGGGAAAATATGCTCATACAGGCAGAATATGATGAGAAACTAGGAAGTAAATAATGCAGCACTTGCCTTTGCCCTGTTGTTAGGCTGTAATTATTTGGCACAGACCATCTGAGAGTCATTGTTTTGTGATTTTTATACTTTTCACATGAAAAGGAGAATGTTCAAATTATTGCTGAACTGAAGCGTACTGTAGTAGTAAGAAGTAAAAGTCTTGACTTGCAAGATATGCACAAGCTGGATAAGTGGCAGAAGATGACCAAGGGAAGCCTTGAA
This sequence comes from Gallus gallus, assembly GCF_016699485.2. Taxonomy (NCBI): domain Eukaryota; kingdom Metazoa; phylum Chordata; class Aves; order Galliformes; family Phasianidae; genus Gallus; species Gallus gallus. The sequence continues at coordinate 34,461,615 of NC_052572.1, forward strand.
AACCTGCTGTCACGAAGAGAGTTTCCAGCATCAGTAAAGGTCAAAAATATCACAGGGTGAACATGTTGCACTTAAGAATGGGTTTTTCCTGTACCTCTAGAGAGAGGCATTTAAATTGTCATTTGGAAAAGTAGAAGTTTATAAGTGATTTTTGTAGGCAAAGATCTTCAGACATACCTAAGGGCATAGTGACTTACCATTCCTGGACATTTCCACCTGTCCACCTCAGATGGTGGTTGATGCATTCACTCCATAGCAGCAGCACCATGTACTAGCAATTGTACTAAACATATGGACAGAAATCCAGCCAAGAAAATATGTTCTGCAAGTTAGTGCTGTCTTGCAGCCATGCAAGAAACCACTGTACTCACATTAAAGTAAACAACATGCAGTGCACCCATCTACACAAACACCTTTGGCCAACATAGTCTCCACCTAGGAAGGAAGCAAATGGTAATGATGAAGCTTCATAAGCCACCTTAAACGAGACCAACTGTCAGAAGAAAAAAAACCTCCAAGAGGTAAATGAACAAGGACTTAAAAATGATCAGAGGGCTTCTTGAAAATACCCATGTTTTGCACTTTTACTTTTTTTATCGATCAGTGGTTGTTTTTTGTTTTGTTTTGTTTTGTTTCTTTTTGTTTGTTTGTTTTAAAAGCAAGCTATATTAGTATAAAATAAGAAAGCATTCATAAGGTCATATCATGCCACCAAGCCTTATCTATATTTTGTAGAGCACACAGCAAATGCTTTATTTTCATTTTCACCTTCTTAGATCAACACAAATAAAGAAGAGGAAAGACAGCTCTGCTAGCAGATGCTCTACTGTATTCCCTGTCAGATTTAGTTTAGGATTAACTGGATAAAATTTTCATCTCCTGTTCATCGGGGATCAGAATCAGTGATTTAATAACTCCTTCTGGTTCTACAAACCATCAGCTAGCATTCTAGACATCCACTATGAAGAGGGCACTAACTGAAATACCGAGAGTCATTTCTAGTCACAGCGTGGTGTTTCTGTGTTGAAGAAAAAAGGATCACTTTTAACTTGTGAAATGCGTCTGTCTGTCCTACAGCCACAAAAAAAAAAAAAAAAAAAAAATTATATGGAAAGTCATCTGGAAAGATGATTACTACACAGGGAAGTAGTAAGAAGAGAACATATTTAAAAAGGAAAAAAAAAAAAGAAATCTGTAATAATGAAAGAAAGAGACTATTCAAGTCCTTTCAATTAATATTCTAAAGTAGAAGAAAATATATCAAGGCTGTTGCCTTAATGTCATCTTTGAATCATAGGTCAAAGATTGAAGTGTGGCTTAAGGTTTGCAGTACAATGTTTGTGAAATGTTTAGAATAATCGCACAATAGGAACAGAGTTCAATTCTATTTTTTCCTGCATAAAAGCAATCAAACTCTAAAGAAAGATTAATGTGACAACAGGAATAAATAAATAAATAAATAAATAAAGGCCGGAAGAATGCTGTCACTTTCAAATTTTGATCTACATTTTGATTTCTCTTTGGTTGTATTGTCCATTTGGTCTGCTGAATTTTCATACTTCCTGTTTGCCAAGAGGTAGTGTACCCATGACAAGTAACCCCAAAGATGTCTAAGTGACAAAGTAATTACCCTTCTAAGGCTATCTTTAAAGAACTAGCCGTAGCAGAGTGATGCCTACAAACCTTGATTATCATATTCTGTTATCTAGCTTGAAGTTACACAGAGAGGTATTACACACAGAATCAGTTATAAAGTGTTAAGACTGTTTCCACTTTTCAAGAAATTTTTATGGATTTCTTTATTTGCAAAGATAAATCTAGCAGGGCACAGAATTATCAGAAGGCAATGAGTTCATGAACAAGTCTTGAGACAAGTAGTTATCACAGAAGTTCCGCATGCTCCAGTGCAGAGAGATGCTCCATTGGGCATGAATCCCTAGCTTTGCTCCTTGCCACTGCTGCACGTCTACATGACCTTTAATCTACTTTTTTTCAGGGACATTGGTTATATTGAGTTTATTTTCAGATGTGCTGAAAATTTACTTCAGTAAAATCAAAGGCTCACTAAGTTTGTGAATAATATTCAAAGATTTACCTCTAACATATTATTGCACTTTACACAGCCACTTGCCCCTATTTAAATCTCAGATAATGAAAACTATCCAATGAGTTGAATAGTACTTTGTATTCCATCCAAAAGTGGATGGAATTTTCATGGACAGCCATGAAAATGCAACTAATTTCACTGAGCTTACGATCAAACGCTTTGAGCCCCACTAAAACTTTTCATATGGTTTTTATTAATCCTATAACTGTATGCTTTTTTCCATAGAGCTTTTAGGTGGGTTTCCTCACTGGTTTTTGAATTTTTGTTGTGGTCTGGGTGTGATATTTGCAAAACAATTGTCCAACGATAGCACGTAATACTCAATGTGCAATGATTACACAAACCATACTAGACTCCATGATGGTGTTTGCTAAAATTAATTACAAGGCTATAAAACAGTTCTGTGGATGAGGTTTTTAGTCCAGGGTTACACATATAGTGATTCAATAGAGTGCACCTAAAGTGGTAAACTCATTTCCACATGTCAGGCTGTTGGACATAATATGATATAGTACTTCCATGATTTGCCTTTTAAACGTTTTTCCTTTCCTGTGTCTTTGTACTCTCGGTGTCTAAAATACAAACAAATTCCCTGTGGCCTTAACTGAATACCACAGCCTTTCTGATAGCACAGGCCCATAAAACGTGACACACCAGGTTACAACTCACTGTCCATCAAATCCAGTATTCTGCTTCCAAAACACGTCAACTACCATTCAGAAAGACTCAGGAAACCCACAGATGGCCAAATACGTACCATACACAGTGCTACGATGTTCCACTTAGAGCCAAAAAGTAATCAGATTTTCTTTCTTTTTTCACAGTCCTTCTAGAATTCTTGGTTAAACTACCGAAACTGTAAAATGAACTATGTAATAAATAACAGTTAAGTATGATGTAAAAGTTGAGCGAGTTTCCCCAGTACATCTGCAGCATACAAGTTAATTGACATGAAACGAACTGTTGGATGAAAAAGTAGAATAAACTAGAGACCAAATAAAGAACCTCTGCATTATCAGGGCCTGATACAAGCGTACACAGCAAATTTTAATTAACCCTAAGAAGACAGGGCTCAGATGATGATGCCATCTGTGTAAATGTTGTGTGTCATTTCCTGCAACATTTGAGATGCTGATGAGGGAGGAATAATCACCTCAAAAAAGGCATCACTCCTGGGATGCTGCTCAGGAAAGCAGAGACCTGCTGAAGTACATCACATCTGTTGATGGCCACAGGGAGGCTGTGAAGGCTGGCTGAGTGTGAGAAACCATCAGAAGAAGGAGGGAAATACCCCAGCCAAAGTTTTAACTGCAACTCATGGCTTACATGAGGTGCTTTTTGCAGAACAAATCCACCATGGCAGCTGCTGCTTGAACCTCCAGGTAAGCTTCTGTTTGAATGATTGACCAATGAACTTCTGCCTTGCCAGTTACAGATGGTTAGATCCATCAATGTTCATTTGTTTTCATTTTGTAGTGTAAAACTCTCACTGCCATCAACAGAAACTTGAGTTCCACTCAAAGCATTCTCCTCTTATGCCTGACAGACTCCGTGGTCTGCAGGGACAGAACAAGGGGAGACGGCCTTGAACTGGAGCACAGAAAGTTCCACATGAATATGCGGAGGAACTTCTTCATGGTGGGGGTGACGGAACACTGGAACAGGCTGCCCAGGGAGGTTGTGGATTCTCCTTCTCTGCAGATATTCAAGATTCACTCGGATGCCTACCTGGGCAGCCTGCTGTAAAGAGCCTGCTTTGTAGGGGGTTGGACTCGATGAATCATAGACCCATAGAATCACAAGGTTGGAAAGGACCTACAAGATCATCCAGTCCAACCGTCCTCCCATTACCCTTGCTACCACAAGCCACTAAACCATATCTTGTAGCTTCTCATCCAGATGCGTCTTGAACACTGCCAGGGACGGCAACTCCACCACCTCCCTGGGCAGGCTATTCCAGTGCCTGACCATTCTCTGAGCGAAACAGTTTTTCCTTATGTTCAATCTAAACCTCCTCTGTCACAACTTGTGGCCATTTCCTCAGGTCCTGTTTGTTGCCTGAGAGAAGAGGCCAAACCCCTCCTCAACATAAGCTCCATTAATGATCTCTGGAGGTCTCTTCCAGCCCCTACAATGCTGTGATTTCTGTAAATTCTTGTGACTCTGAGCCATTCATGGAACATCTCTTTACATCTTAGCCACTGATGATAAAATCTGCTTTTAACTCTGAAGCAAGAATTACTTCTGAATATATGGCATTGAAAACACAAGTACACAAATCCCGTGGCTTTGTGCCAAGTGCTCTTAATCTGATTTGGAAAAAAACCCAACATCTTTAGAAAACAAATTTCAGTTACTATTTGTTCTTCAGAATTCCCATCTCCCCAACACCTCTTGAATTAGACATGTAAAATATTCATAAATCAAAGAAAATAAACACATCCCTCAAGGAATTTTACTACAGAAATGTAAAGTTTGTAGAAGGCAGATCAGTTCTTGTCAAGATGTCAGTGATTTCTGTTTCCATTAAACATAAGGTAGCTGAGAATAAGTCAAGGAGGATTTAACATACGAGCAGCACTATTCACCATACAGTTGTCTATTTTATCCCTTTAGATACGCTATGAGCCATAGCAAAAGAGATTTCTTTACCTTTAAGAGCAGAAGAAAGAATACACACAAAGTTAGATGTTGAACACAACTACCAAGACAGTGCAGGTGCATGCAATGGGTAATGTTGCCAAGAACTTGAGAACTTTAGCATTTGGTTTTACAGCACTGAGGGCCTGACCCTTGCAAACTGATCGGCCAGCCCTCAGCCCCTCCTTTGGCAGAGATGGGGCCCCATCGGCTCCTGGACAGAAGAATGGTCTGTGACAGCCGCTTTTCATTAGTGTGCTTTGTGTACTTCATCGTTCTTCACAGAGCTCTTACAAAAAAGGGACGGCAGAAATGAAGTAAGTGGAAAGTTTTCCCTCGTCATTTTACTCACGCCATCTTGCTAGCTAGCTGTGATGGGAAAATAAAGATAGGCTCACTTTCTCCTCTCTTCCTCCCTTTAGTCTTCTTTTGCTCTCTCCAAATGAGTCCATATGCTGTTCCTGTGCATTGTTAATGATTCAGGACTACAACCACCTTGGATAGAGAGTAGAACTATGTCTGGTACTGACGTTCATGGGTTGATACACTGCCCATAAAAACAGCTAATATTTATTTGCCAGCTGTGTGGTTTCCTTTACCTTCCTCTCAATAATTTTTCAGTGGTTCTTAGGAGAAACAAAGCATTGGAGATCTCAGCCTGACAAGGATTTCAGGAGCATAAGCGTTTTAAATGAGCAATAGTATTGTAGCTATGTGTTTCCCATGAGATCAGATATTTAATCTTGCAATCCTCTAAGCAACCAATAGGAGACTCTTTCATCTCACATCGTGAAAATGAGTGTACGACCAAGCAAAATGTAATGGATGTTTACATACGCATGTACACAGAATACTGCGGCACTCTCTTACTCCCAGGAGTGCCACAGAGGAAGCAGCAACTGGCAACGTTTAAGTGGTTCCTTTGCTTATTTTAACATTTATGTACCAGGGTCTCAAAGCGGGGCTGAATCACATTAGCATAAATGCATCTATATGGAGATCAAAAAAAACACACACAAAGATGTTTGGAAGACTGCAAACACTGAAAGAAAAGGTTTAATTGAATGAAAGCACATTTTTCCATTAGTTTCAAGAAATATAAACAAACTGCAGACTTATAGGTATCTCATTCCATTTTAGGAAATTTAAGACCATGCACTCTCACTTGCACTGAGGGGAATAACAGACGATCCTAAGACACTTGCTGGCACAGAATTACTCACAACGTTGAAACAGCCTGTAAGTAGATTAATATGTTTTGTGCCATTAACTTCTACTGTTCCAATTCTCCATGTACTGAAGTGTTGTTACAATATACATTGCAAGATTACCCAGTATAAAAAAGAAAGCTAGAGGACAATAAAAATGTAATCAGCAGAGGCAACATTTTTTAATGCCCTTGCATGTTCATGCATCATTTGTTTTTGAAATTAGATTTCACTCTACCAACCACCCACCTAGTTTCCTACTGCAATTATATTTTATTGCTCTTTAAAAGAGCGGGGCCATAATTATTAGCCACTAGTAAATTTCTGCATCCTTGCCAGAGTCACTGGCAGCCTAGGAGGGCATTCTTCCCCTACCTAAAGCAACAGATCACTGCATCTCATCTCATTTTAAACCGCCTATCTAAGTTTTCTTTTATCTCCTTTACCTAGGCATTAATTTTGGCCCAGTGTTAGATACATGTGATGGCACAGAGGAAACACAGAGCCTGAAATGCAGAGAGACAGACATAAGAGAGCTCCTCGGTTGACAGATGGGCTTACTTTATCAGACACAGCAGTGCAAGCTGGTTGCTTTTTTTTTTTTTTTAGAGCCGCAGACATGAAGGCAATGGGACAGAAGACTGGGAGGTAATATAGTTCTCCAAGCAGCTCTTCGGATAACTGCTGTCAGTGGTTATGCATGACTGGGGGTCCTCTGGCACAAAGGAAGCACCTTCAGGCAGAAGAGAGCAGGCTGGAGGCCATAACCATCTCAGAACAAAGTTTCTTCTAAATCTGATCGACTTTCATGTCTGCACTCAACTGCCAACATCAAGAGAGGACAGTGGCACTACTTTTGCACACTCGGTATTTGGGACATTACAACACAATCTGCATATCACTGCTGCTGAAGGAGAATTGCAAGTGCCAAGGTGACCTGCAAAGCTACACATCCTGCTCTACCTCACCACAACTCTGCTCCTTAACAACTTCCATCCTGGTTGCTGGACCAGGAACAGATAATAGTAGAGACATGAATCAAATGAAAAAGGAAGAGAAAGGAATCAAGGCTTTAAAAACCAAGCTAGAGAAAAGAACTTGTTGATATATTTTTATAAGCCAATGTGATTAACTTTTCAAAGAAACTTTAATGAAAGACAAAAGTCTTGAAACTGCTTAAGATTTCAAATCAGTAACAGACTCATGTTTGCACATGCATCTGTATGAATGCTACACACATTTACTCATAAACTCTTTCACAAAGACATTTAAATATGATTTAATTGTTTCTTTTCTTCTTCCTATTTTTTTTTCAAACTACTGAAGCCATCTCCTTCTTTAATTGCATGCCAAAGGCCTGAGAGAGCTTAGTGTTACTTGAAAACACTGCCCAAATAAGTGAACCAATTAGATTAATTGGCACCAGAGATACTGTGTGCTTTTGGACCGTACACAGATGGAAAAGGCCCTCAATGTTCCGTAGCTATCAAGTTGTTTGTAAAGCTTTGTTTTCTTTGAGGATTGTGTCTATGTATTGTGCTGCTATTGCTTTTCACAGAAGAAGAATGTGATGCACACATCCTCCCACAATGTGTGTCCACGAAATAAGTTCCATATCCAGAAGTGCACACTCTGGAAAATATTTCTCTCTGCTTATTTTTGGTCACGAGACAAATCAGAAACCACAATGTGAGTGTATCTGCAGAAGGCAGACACACAAACTGAACCTTCAAATTAGTAGATGATTTATATTCATGTTTCAGCAGTACCCTAAACAATCAAATGCTCAGGCTTATAGACACAAGCCAAGTTTCAACATAGGAAAGTTCTATACTTTTTTCAATCCTTTCTTTTTTCTTTAGCCATTACCTTACAATGCTCGAAGGAATGGCAACAGGAACATTCCTTTGGGTCTTGCAATGTACTTATTTTTCAAAGGTACTCACATACGATGTGCCTTATACATTTCTGTATCAATAAAAAGGAATTCAAATGTTTTGCAGTCTTTGCAACACTTGACCGAGCAGCTGCAAGGGCTCAGAAAGCTTCCACACTTACAATAAGTGGATGGGCATCATGGGATGAAACAGCCAGCTCAACAGCTATTGCAGAATAGATGGTGTTTTGGACAAGTTAGGTAGCCCTTCTGAGCATGTTTTTTAATACCTCTGAACTCTCTTAGATTAACTGAGAAGTTATGAAGAGAAAAACTGACGGACTGACTGTAAAATAACAACAGGAAAAGTTTCAGAAACTTATATTCAGAAAGGAATATTCTCACTTAACCCTTAACACAACCATTATTGAAAACAGAGTGTAAGCCACAGAGAACACTTCGGGGAAGTAGCGCTACGTTCCGGCAATCCTTCCCACCCTGTGCAGCTGTGCATCTATTTGTGCCTCTTCACCAAACCTTCAGTGAGCAGGGGACACACCATCGCAGCAGTGAGATTGGTAACTTGGTGGCAAGTGGTTAGCAGCTGCAGTCCTAAAGTTTCAAAATACTTTTTAAAAGTTAACCCAAGTTGAATACGGAAATGTTCCATGATTTTGGTCCCATGTGGCACCATAAGGGAAAGTTTTTTGTTGTTGTTATTGGTTTGTTTGTTTTTTTATTTGCTATTGTGGGGATTAGAAACTTATTTAAAATACAAGTTGGAAGTAACTGGATGATGGGATTACTGATCCTGGACCCTACACACTTCAGAATCCAGCCTGATCCCCTCATTTGATGTGAGCGTGCTACGGGGTATGGTAAGGGGCAATGGCCTGTTAAAAAAAGAAGGAATTCTTTTTGTTCATGAGATAACCTTCCTCAGAGGGGTAGGAAAAGAAAAGTTCAGGGAAGATGAAGTACATTTCTTCATGATAACTTCACAACTGTTCTCAACTTGCAGTCATTTCAGATGTGAAAACGTTTACCTTGCAGATTTTTTCAGTGAATGCTCTTCTGCAGTCACACCTCCAGGCCAAGGTCCGTGATGGTACAGCACTGTCTAGGCTCGGCTTGGACTGTCTAGCCATAGGAATATGAGCTAAGGGAGACACGTGGAAAGAGAATGGTATTTGATTCTATTTCAATTGCTTGATCTATTTGTTTCCAAAAATACAGCATATGGGTTGAACAGCCTGGCATTGCTAACTTTTCCTGGTACAGCAGCACTTTTAAAACTGGTACATTGCCTACAACAAATTCAGTGCAATTACTTCTGAGCTTCTCAATTTTATTTTATTTTTTTACTAGCTGAATTACATCCTATTTAGATGGTACATTTCTCTGTGATGTTCAGACACCTGTGGAGTGTCGGATTTACTCACACTGATGTGCAAACAATACTTTGATCTTGAAAGTACCGTAAAAATGATTTACTGCAAGTGGCTGTAAGTGATTTAATAACTGTTTCAGTTAAACCTGTAGGGCCTATAGTAAACACCTTCCCTGCAAAACCTATTTCACCTACTGTGTTTCTCTGAAGATCCATAAAATTCATGTGTTTAGTTACTTAAATTTAGACACAAAACAAATTCTCTTGAAAGCTTCAGATGCTGTAAAGTGATCACGCCATTAACCATTAATTTAAATTTTCTTGATTTACTCCTGTGCAATAAACAAATAATGCCTTCTGCAATAGCAAGGAAACACAACCCCAAAGCCTTACATATTTTTTTCCCCACTAACAGAGGTTAGTTGTTGGGCTTTGATGATAAGAAAAATTAATTGAAAACAAAACAAGTGCAAACACCCCAAGGCTTGAGGCAAAACAGCAGACTAAACTTAAACATTTTCAGGTTCAATACAGTTTCAGACTAGTGTCATATATGCAAGCTGCACCAAAAAAAAAAAAAAAAAAAGGCAAATTGAATTACTTCTGTATCTACTCTCACCATGATAAGAGTAAAAATTGCCATACTCTAATTCAAAAATTGTCATACTCATATTTACTTCTTTATTCTTCAGCTTCACAGTTTATAAAACCTCTCTCCTGAGACTCTTGTAAAGATTACATACCAAACACATATACAGACCTGCAGTTGTACCTTTATGTCTTGAGCACAAAGCTCAGGGTCCAATGTTCTTGTATACACAGGTAATTGCATTCAATAGGAGGCACCTGGGTGTTATTCTATAGGCCCCATACTGTGGTAAATGATTTGAGCAAGACAGACGGCTACCGATGACAAATACATTAAATACTTATGCACGTGAGAGTAAAAGTCTCAGTGACTATGGTATCCGTCTGGAAAATATTACCCATATGCGTAGAGAATTTTACCATGGGTTCTTGGCAAAAAATCTTCCTATGGTTGTTACTCCCATGCATTTCCAGAAATGATGGAACAACAAGGTGTATAGCCCCCACACTCCTTTCATTTCAGAAAACCACATGCAAGCCCTGACTTAGCTGCTTTTAAAGCTAATATTCAGTACAGAGTATGTTATACTGGTTAAGAAGAAATGCATTCTCTCATGCTTCAGCAATCAGGGTTTAAGAAAAGACAGAAGGTTCTTTGAGAGCTATTTTTGTCTTCTGTTGGTTAAAAAAAAAAAAAAAAAAACAACCCACGGATAAACTGGAAAATTACCAATAGGTTAAGCAATCATTAAGTAGGACACAATGAATCAGTAGCTCAGCTGAGAGTTTAACAAAAGCGCCATTGTTCTGCCACACTGCAGAGGTGAAAGGTTAATCAGAGGTAAGAGCATACTAAAATTTAGAGACAGGAAAAGATACTAAGCCTTCTGAAATACATCAGAAGCTCACGTTTGAACTTTTTCACCCTATTTCTTTGGCATCTTTGCCTCCTAGACCTCCTTCTCTGGAACAAATCAAGATAGACTGATCTCATTAATAGATTGCTAAAATTGCTTTTCTCAGATATGTATTCCATGTAACCATAACCCCCTAAATGTAGAAATACGGTCAGTTTTCTGTATTGACTTAACTTCCTACTATATGGGCCTTATGTGTGTTTCAACTCTTTATCAACTCTAGAAAAAGTTGTGGTAGGATCTCAACTCCAGAATTCAGATTTTGAAACTGCCCACAAAATTATGCTTGATATTCTTCAGCTTAAAAATATTCTCTGATAATTAGCCCCACAAAGTCCCATTTTCTTAGTTTACATCTTGCTTTCTTATGAGCCTTTCGATTTTTTCTTTGCCAGGAAATAAATTACAACACTAATATTAATGCCTCATACTCCCTAGTCTGAATTAAAGCTCTCATCTGTCAACACCCTGAATTCCCTTCTCTCCATCCCTAATGATTTCTGGATTTTCTTTGGGTATTCCCCTTGAAAACATTTAGCAGCACCAAGGCTCATTTCCTCCTTCCTCTTGGCAGTTGAACTGTACCTTTCCTCTCTGCCTGTTTGCCTTCAGGCAGGAGAGTGGGGAAGACAGCGTTCCCCGTTCTTGTCACAGCCTTTGGTGGGAGCAAACTATGAGCTCCCCATCCTTCCAGGAGACAAAGTCAATAACTTCAAGACGGAATTGTTAATCAACTTTCAGCTTTGGTGTTACAACTGTTTGCGCCTTCAACTACACCATGTTCCCCTTCTTCCTGCACGCAACTGTACACAGTGAATGGGTATCTCACTTATTTATTCTTCTCTCTCTGATCTACCTTGTATTCAGCTGTAAAAAAACAAACAACACTCTTTCAGCAGTTCTTTAACGGTCCTATTTCTTTCTTCCTTCTCCTTGCAAGTATACTTTAAAACACCTTAATTTAGCACATATTTCAGATGAATTCTTAGTGCTCTAGGGGATGATACTTTGTTTTGGTCAATTTTGAAGTATAGCTACTACCAAGTGCTCTGTAAATGAGTTATGTTTGTTCTGTCTGCAATTGAGGGTTAGAGGTCAAATCCGGACATATGTTTTCAGACCTCCTGGATTACTCCTGACAAACTACTTTGGTAAGATGAACAAATGTCATACTAGAAAAAAAAGGAAGAGGGGATGAGTATTTTCCAAAAACTGTACTATATGCAACCAGATTAAGCACAGGACAGAGAGTTAAACTAGGAACTTCAATTATTAGTTACCAGAAAGATAAAGCCATGCCCTACAGACAATAAAGGAATAGTTAGGTCTGATTCAGAACATGGAACGTGTATGTTTATGTTCTAAAATAACTAAAAAAGCATGTAGTCTACATGCCTCAAACTGGATACTTAAGATGAAGGGAAGGTTGCTGATTTTACGGACAAGGAAAAAAAAGACTATTTTTTGCATTTTCAGATAAAAACTAAGCATGAGTCATGTCATGTCATGTCATAGTACAGCTACATGCTGTTGGGAACAATCACTAAGAGAAAATTAGCATTATCACAGAATCAAAGAATGGCCCAGGTTGGAAGGGATCTCAAGGATCATCAAGCTTCAACACTCCCACTGCAGGCAGGGCTGCCAGCCTCCACATTTAATACTAGACCAGGCTGCCCCATCCAACCTGGCCTTGAACACCTCCAGGGTTGGGGCATCCACAACCTCTCTGGGCAGCCTGTTCCAGCACGTCACCACTCTCATAGTAAAGAGCTTCCCCCTGACATCCAATCTAAATCTTCCCTCCTTCAACTTAAAACCATTTCCCCTTGTCCTGCTGTTATCTACCCTTTCAAAGAGTTGATTCCCCTCCCTTTTATAGGCTCCCTTTAGGTACTGAAAGGCTGCAATTAGGTCACACCACAGCCTTCTTTTCCTCAGGCTGAACAAGCCCATCTCCCTCAGCCTGTCTTCATAGAGGAGGTGTTCCAGCCCTCGGATCATCTTTGTGGCCCTCCTCTGGGCTGTCTCCAACAGCTATCTGTCTTGTATTGGGGGCTGCAGACCTGGACACAGTACACCAGATGGGACCTCACAAGAGCAGAGGAGAGGGACAATTACCCCTCTGTCCCTGCTGGCCGCCCCTCTTCTGATGGAGCTCAGGATAACATTTGCTTTCTGAGCTGCAAGAGCACACTGCTGGCTCATGTTAAGCTTTTCATCCACCACGACCCCCAGGTCCTTCTCTGCAGAATTATTCTGAAGGACTGCTCCTTCCAGTCTGTATACATACAGTGAGCTCTACCCTGGGAAGGCAGAGTCCTGCGACAATGTGGGCTGCATTTGTGGAGCCATTTTTGAGACAGCTAGGCAGCGAGCAGGGGCCAGCCAAGTGTGCAGGCAGCAAAGAAATCCAGCAGTGCTCGGTTTGGTGTGAGGACGTGGGCTCAAGAGCAAGGGAAAGATTATCCCCTCTTCTTTGTGCTCAGAGCACTTGTTGAATACTGCCTGGAATGCAAGAAAACATTGAAAGACTGGGAGAAAGGTATGGGGGGCACTGGACTGCAGGCCTTACTATGTGAGCTAGGGGAGGTAGCTTCAGGGGCACCCAGCAACAGCACCGGCACCAGGGGGAGGGAATTGAGGACAGGCAGCTGCATTCAGCACATAATGCATGGTGGGAGAGTGAGAGGCAGCAGCATGAGCTGGGACACGAGAGACCCAGTGTGGACAGAGATGAGGAGCAGCCTTTTCCCCACCAGGATGGCCCAGACTTGGAGCCAGGGCACAGGCCTGGGGGTTTCGCTCCATGCCTGGGTGAGGTCCTGAGCAGCCCAGTCTGAGCCCCTGCTCGGCCCACTCTGGGCAGGGGCTGGAGACTTCCCCAGGGCCTTCACTATTTTATTTATTTTTTTAATTATTTTGCTAGCATGCTCTCTCTCTCTTGAGATTACAGTCTTGTGCTAGAAATTGAAACTGCCAAACCTCAGTGAAACAAAAAGTGTTAACCTTCCTTGAAAGGTCCTGAACATCTTCTACGTCACTGTTTCAATCCTATAAAACAAAGGTCTTCATACTGATCTCTATAGGGAGTACTCACAGTTCCTACATAAATGTGCCACATTTCCTATTTCTGAAATTATGCTTTTAAAAAGCACAGGTTAAATCTTTATCCAAAGTTACTATAACACTCAAGTCAAAATTATTACTTGCTCAAGCTTTCACAATAATTACCATGGTAGGCAAGTCAGGTTTTACATTTGCTCTTCTTGAAGTAACTACTGAAAGTTTACCATGGTATTGGAGAGGCTCCCTGTCAGTCAGCCATGGTGATTCAACAGCATTACGAACTTCCACATTCTTCTAAATACACTAGAAGTTTGGTAAGAATACTGAGTTCATTCTATAATTCCACTGTTAACACCTTCATCATTGCAAAGAATCATGCAAGCATCACAGACCAAAGTGCAAACCACATGCACCTGTTTTCACAAACTTGAGAAACATCAGAGCAGTATCGTTAACTCTTTCAGCCAGTAGCTATTTAAAAATCAATCCCCAATACAACAACGATGGAGTACTAGCACAGATTGACCAGAGGGGTTGAGGATTCTCCCTCCTTAGAGATCTTCAAGAGGGTCCTGGGCCATCTGTCTCATTTAGGTGGCTGTTCTTGAGCAGGAGGGTTGCAAAAAATGACCTCCAGAAGTCCCTGCCAATCTCAACCACTTTGTGATTCTGTGACCTCCACTTCAGTAGACACTGTGTGGCAAAGGAGTGAAAAGTTCAAAGCAGCCATACTCTCTGTCAATAAAACCTTTTTTTTTAAAAAAAAAAAAAAGTTTTAAAATGCAAGTTTTTGACTAATAGCACAGGTAGTTTTTTCAAGATAGCTAAGTAAGCAAGTGTTAGGGAGAATAAATAGCCGGCCTGAGAGAGAGTTTCTGTAGTAAAATGAGCCTTTAATTCTGACCAGAAATACCTCATATAATACTGGTATACATGAAAGGCTAGATCCTCCCTAAGTTGAAAAAGAAAGCATCCAGCAAGTGACACCCAACATTTAACCATGTGTATAGCATAAACAAGTTCTGCAAAGGATGCACACTGACACTACTGGTGTAAGAACAGGAGATTCTCATCAGATGTAAGCTTGAATGAGATCTAAGGACAAATGATTCTCACAAAATCCCTTGTTTATAGGAGACTCCTTGAATATATCTCTTTAATCTTCTTCAGTCATCTAGGTGATGAATACCAGAAGAGCTTTTTTCAACAAACAAGCAATGACCACAGTATCTTAAGGGACATGATGTCCCTTCTAGCCTCTAATAATATGAAAGGCATTTTGTAGCTGGCAATTTCACTTAATTCCTTTTAGAAACCCCATGGCTAGTATGAGCAGATTATGTGAGCCATAAATTAACCGAGTGAGCGCTCAGATAAAACTAGAATAAAACAATTCCACAGGTCATAGGGTGAAATTTCCTCATAGTAATTATAGCCAATGATGACGAAAAGGATTGCTGTCCAACCACAGTAAAACAAGATTTTCCCTAAACTTCAATCCATGGGTTCATCAGAAGTCCTTTCATAGCTTTGAAGTTGGACATCTTGTGCTAGTCTTTGCATGCACCGGCAAGAATGTCCCATTCAAGTACATTCAGTCCATGTAGAAAAGAGCAAGATTATTCAGAGATAAGAGTTTAAACTCATGATGAGTTTGATGACCCAAACTAGACTCAACTACCACATGCCAAAGTGAGATTATGTTGATGTACTTAGTGTCTTTTCAAAAGCACAGAAGAAACACGAGATTAGGTAGTGGATGGAAGGAAATCTTCTGGTTATCTCCTCCAGAAACCTGAGATTTTTCTGCTGCTATAACATTGTCAATGAACTGTCAAAAAGCTTTATGATAAGAATACTGCAGTTAAGACTTAGGATAACTCCCTATGAAGTTACTTCAAGACGATGGGAATTCTGACGCTCAGTGAAGATGGCAAGTTTTTCACAAGTTTCAAGGAGAGATCCAATACTGAAGTGGCACAAAGTACTTTTATCAAATTTGATAGGTCAGAGGATGATACAGTATGTGCATTAATAATGATACAACAAGAAGCAATAGTTAGTGTAAAATCCATAGCCAAACAAGCACATTTGGACTGTAAGGCAGAATACTTAAATTGTTAAAAAATAAAGGAGCACCTTTAAGGTGATTTTCATTTACTGCACGTAGTAGAGGAAGAGCTGAAGCACATTAGGCCTTGGAGAGAAGAAAACATATACATCCAGAAAGAAGGAATCCTGTTCAGAAAGTAACAGTAACGTAACAGCTTTGAGATAGCAACTTCATGTTCATAGCAATATTTAGTTCACTAGGACAATCATTGCAAGAGAAAGGCCCAGTACCAGGAGTTTCCCAAATGGTCTGCACAAGGCCAATCAGATTTGCATGGAGAAATCATGAAATTGGATAAGATGACCCTGCAAAGGTCCCTTCCAACCTCAACAATTCTGTGAAACAGAATCAGTCTTGCTATCTTGCTTCAACTCAGAGGTAGATGTAGTGTTGAGTCAGGCCATCAAATGTTGGTCAGATATCTAATATATTAGATTGTCAAGACAGAAAAGTGCTAGTTCTGATGTTTTATTGTTAATTATTTTAAGAATCTGCACCAGGATGGAAGATGCTGCTAAGTGGCAAGAGAACAATTAATTCTCTCCAAAATTTTTAAAAGATAAAGATCTGTAACTGCAGAGGGTAAAGGACAAAGACTCATCTGGGGAATCAACATCATGACTACTACACAACACAATTCAACTTAATAATTCAAAGCAATACACTGCAGAGCTCTGTCTTGTAGTTGCAAGATGACTACAAGTGCCTCCTCTAGCACTGACTCTTATTACACATGATAACACAAAGAGTGCTGTGAAGTACTCAAAAGTCCCAGCAGATACTACTAAAAAGTCATTTTTACATAGATGGTATGCACATGTTCTAGAGAGCTCAGGCAAAAGACAAAATCTAATTCCATACCTTAACCACAAATACCCCTTACCTCACTTGCTCACATGGTGAGACAGTACATTCCTGTAATAATAACAGCAACATTGCTAGGTCCCTCTGCTCACAAGCCACATCCTATCTTACATACGTACACATTCAAAAGAAACTTTATCTTAATTCACCTTCTGAGCCAAAAGAAAGCAGCATTAACTTTTTCCCACACTTGAGGGTTTTCAAAGGAAAACACTTCATAAGCTTGTGCCAGATGAACAGAACTAAGAAATAAAAAGAGGAGACTACCACCTTCTATCTTCAACTTCTCTGCCCAGATGAAGTAACCACAGAAAAATTATCCCACCCCTGACCTAACCGCATCCCTAACAAAGATCAAACTCCCGAGTGCGACTAATAGCATTGGAAAAAATAAGGTTTATTCAACTAAATATTTTCAAAGTGAAAGCTTAGCTGCTCAAGAAAACTGGAAGAAAACTGCTTTATCACATATAGTCCGCGTGGTGCTGGCAGAATCCACTCACAACGTCTTCTCTGCACTGCTCAAGCCCTCCTGCTGCACTTCGCGCTGTTTTCTAGACCACCCACTCAGCCATGGATACACAAACCACATGTGCTAGGAATGTCAGCCCTGCACTGAAAGCAGTATCAGCATTACAACCTTATTACTTGCACAGTCAAGCTTTTAATACAACTCATTTGTTTTATCTTTTCAATACCTTTGATTTCGTAATGGTTTGTATGTAGTTTCTCTGCTGGCTTCGAGATGCTTAAGGATTTGGAAAGGGTATGTTACTGTGGGAAAAATACATTACCACAGTGAAAATATTTTTAGGGCATTTTTCCTTCCCTTACTCAGAGATGAGAATTATTTGTAGGTAAGACTAAAAATGTAACAGACAGCTTCAGAAACCATTTCCTGAACAGGACCCAGACCTCTAATTTTGTTTCCCTGTCAGCAGTGATAAAAGGTAATCATTTATGCCTCACAGTGCAGAGGAGGGCAGAAACTGGTAGGACCAGTTTTATAGCATCAGTTCTCTGAAGGAACGTAGGAAAATGCACAACCCATTTGATGTAGCATTCTGGAAAGGGATACTTCCACTCATAACTATACCGACTGATGGTGAAAGTAGATCTGCTGTATTTACAGGCTTCCATTTGACTTTGCTCAAATCTCCAGGCTAAAAAAACTAAGGGTAAATGAAGAATGAAAAAAAAAAAATGCAAGATTATCACTTTGCTGAAGAATAAATTCAACGGGGGTAAAAGACAGATGTAACAGTCGCACAAATGCAAAACAGACATTACCATTTCAAATCATAAGGCAACTTAGATTATTGTACTATAGCGCAATACATCTCATCAAGCCAGCAAGAATACAATTAGTACAGCTGCGAACTGAAGAAGCTGCCACTTTGCAAGCTTTGTCATCGTGGTCTCTTACAGCAGACAGAACCACCAACCAGCAAACTGTATTCTCTTTGTTAACGTAAGAACCACTTTCAGTTACTAAGAGATGTCTTTAACACTACTCCCCTCCTTTCCCCTCCCTTTTTTCTTTTCTTCTTTTTCTTCCCTCCTGAAAGGGTATTGTTCTCACTCTGGTAATATTTCTTCTTCCTGTCTAGTCACAGTGGCACTTCTTGCTGCTCAAGTAAATGCAAGACCCTTATATGATCGTGCTTTGATGTTAATTTATCTGCTCACTCACACAGAGCTGCCTTGTAAATGCCATTGTTTTAGCTGTGTTAATGCACTGATTAACTCCCAAGCCACACAAAAGCAGTGCAGAAATATGAGTAGTAGTCCCTCCCCATCATCACATTTGTAAGCCTTTCATGCCCAACAGTACAACCTCTTGTACAGTATACAGAAGAGCTTCCTAACATACACTATATACAGCTGTATACTGCTTAACAGTTAAGCAAACTGAGACACAAACAACAAAACCAAAAACAGAACACACACAAAAAAAGCTAACACGTGCACTAGCTGAACTTAGGAATGTGTTTTATACTGCTTATTTTTGTGGTTCCTGCTAGCTTCTGGTGTGGCTGAAGGTCTGACAGAATTTTCACCAATAAGCCCCAATTTCAGTGCAATGTACTACAACTGCCAAAATATATATTTAAACCATAAAGAATGGCATTTTTGTCTTTCCGATTTAAAACCCACTTTCTCAAGGCCACCTCACTACAAAGCACACAGAGCAGCACTGAGAAAATAACAGCCAGCTTAGCGCTGAATCATGGAAGTTAATGGACCAATTAGCAAACACAGAAATAAAAACTCTTACAGACAGAAGCGAGAATCTGCCTAAAGATAGAGGGCTTGGCATTAAACAGCAAGACATAAAACACAGAAAATGATACTTATGATCAAAGACAGCAGGAAGCAAATCAAACATCTTACTCAAGATAATGCTCTGATGGGAAGATAATGCATATGATCACTGAACAGGGCAGTTTTCTATTCAGACTGGTCTACAATTTTCACATTCATTTTGCAGGCTAATGGGACTTGAAATCAGAGGGTTGCTCAGGAGACCCCAAAACAGTAACACGATGTTTAAGAAATTAAAATTATACTTCTAGGGACCTGAAACAGATTGCAAACATACTTTATTTCACTGTAAGAAAGGGAAAGAGGGACAAAGGATGAGGCAAAACCCAAGAACTTGCAATTTTCCTTCTCTCAGACTAAAACAACTATTAATAGAAATAAACTAGGGCTCTCCAAATGCACTGTACTGTGTATACTCTGCATCCAAAATTAAAAGCATAGACTTAACTTAATGAACCAAACAAACAAAACCAGTAAATTCACCAAGAGAAATAACTGACCGTTTCTTACGATCCAGTGTTGTAGCAGAAGCACAGGTTTTATTTTATCTTGAAAGACTCTGATAAGAGTACACCCATTTATCCTTCCTTGCTTTCTTTACTGTTAATTATGATGGCTTTTAAATTTAGACACTGAATATGTTCTAAGGCCTTTCAGTGAATCCAGACTTCTAGAAAGACACTTAACACTTGCCTACTCACCTGGATGTGAAGAGTTAGTGGCAAGAAAGAAAACTGTCCTTGCCAGCTGGATAAAAACAACTACTATTCTCTGAAATTTGCAACTCACTGATAGCCTCTGTCCAGTTACATCAATGAATTAACCCAAATGCTCACAGACAGCTTTGTTTAAATAGCTCGATGTTACGTACAACTCCAAAACATTTATTGCTAAAACATGTTAACCAATCCCAAACATCAGTGTCTTTATATGTAGGTAGGCTGCCTTACAACAATTTCTTTAAGAGAAATATGACTGTTTGAAATTAATTGAACAAGAATTTATTTTGTTTCTGTATACAAAATTAGACGAAAATAGCTAACGTATTTTTCAGATCAACATTTGGTAACTCTTATTCTATCAGAATTTTTGTGGAAAACTCAACATGCACACACACAACTCTTCAGTCTATTTTTTCTTCCCTCTCCCAACCTCATTGAATTAACAAAATTAAGAGTTTACGGATGGTCCATGATTTGCATTAAATTCAGCAGTAACTTGATACTAAAATTGCTGTAGTCTCTTATACCTGTTTTCCTACTTGCTGTTTTCTTCTACCCTTTTTGTCAATGAACATTAAAGCTTATCCAGAATTTTAAGGGTAAAAAGATATATTTCACTATTTTCAACAAAACAGTTCTATATTCGTACTAGCAGTACCATAGAATCCTTCCCACTTCCCTCCTGAGACTGAAGGAGTTGTAATCGTGAAACTTGGAAAAATCAAAATGGAGAAAATTCCACGTGTAAATGGTATAACTAAGAGATAGGATGTTGAACAACCACTAGTAGACCAAAAGTTAAGGTTGTTTTTAGATTTCCAAACATTTTCATATAAAATATTAATAAAAATTGAAGTTAATCCCCCTCACATGCACCCCTTCCTCCTCCCAACTATCACCTGCCTTATTTATGCTAGAAGTAACTTTAAAATGATCCCCATTTCCCTCCAACAATTGCACATTAAGACATGGACTTAAAAGAACAACATAATGCTTCAAGTATGCTTCATGCCAATCGTCAATAAGAGTCATAACATTACTGAAAAAGTACACTTGTTCTTTGGAAGCCTAAGAAGAACTTCCTGCAGAGTGTGGTCAAACAACGTTTTAAATACGAAAATAGCCCCCAGCCCAATACCCAGCTCACCCTCTCAAAAACAGTAAAGTGTAAAATTTTCTTTGGACTTAAAGAAACAGTATTAAGACCTACTATTTGAATAAGAAATAACCCCAATAGGAATTTAGTTTTACAGTGCTACACAAACAGTGCGCATGAAACAATAAATCATACAGATGCTACTGTTCAACACTATACATAGACCACATGTGGCATAAAAGCATATACATGACATATACTGGCCTGTCCAGAAATAAGATACATTTTTTAAGGCTGGTAAATCTGAATAAACTTTTGCATCCAGAAGTACATATTTTTTTCTTCTTTTCTCTTTTCAGTAGGGGTTTTGTTTTAGCAATTAGTGTTCAGTCATTAGAAAGGTAATGATTTCATCAGGAAACCATCAGCAGCGTGACAGCGCCAAACGTTGTTATGAAACACTTCCTCTAATTTATCATGCATGAACAAGGATTCCCATTTTAAAGAACAAAATATAGCAAGAAAGAAAACTCATTTTTATAGACAAGAAATCCTTCTGGAAGCACAAGCATGTTATTGAATCTGGGAAGTGTAAAAGACATATGTGTGTGTGTGTATATTTATATATGTGTGAATATGTGCATATATACACACACATATATGAGATATATATATATTTATCCCAACATGTAAGTGTGTAACAACCAATTTTTTATTTTCAAATAAAGGTTTTTAATTTAGCAGTTGTTAAAAAAAAAAAACCAACCCAACAACAAAACAAAAAAACCCCACAAACAACAAAAACAAAATCCCCAAACAGGCTAAGGAGACCACTTACTACATGAACAAACAAAAAATGTTATGTCAATAGTTTTATGGTAAAAAGCAAAGGAGTGCAGAAACTCATAGTAATAAATAGCTCCAAATTAAGAATTTTCTACAACATTTTCTTAGAAGACAGGATCAGTATTTCTTCTTTTATGATGATCCTGCAGAACACCTTCACTTATATATATTTAATTTCATAACATTAAAACAGACAAAAATGCAGACTGCAAAAAATTCTGGATTCAGGACAGTATACATAACATTTTTTTTTGTTAGAAGTCCTAATAGTTTATTCACTAAGGCTAGACAGCAAGTTCCTATTTGGTGCATTTTCTACCATGACCAATATCAATAAATGAATAGAGCCAAGGACCTGCGGTCCAACCTGCCATGGTCCAACCCACTTTGGCAGACTGGAGGCAAAATATAGGACCATCATTTGGTCCCTCAATTTGTATCTTGATTCCTGGAAGTGCAGAAATGAAAACAAGACTGCAATGTTTTCATTGTCTAGAGAAAGTTAGCAAGAAGTGGGATTTCAACATGAATAAGATTACTAGGCTTTTGATGAGACTGAATCAAAAAGGCATACATGGAATACCACTATTTGCAACATCTGGTAGTGTCATTCAGCGACTCATTGACTTTGAAATACATGTATGCAGTAATAAATAGATCAGTTATGCAATAAGGCAGTGTGTTGAACATGCAATCATCTTGTGGACTGGAACACCACAAAGAGATACATGATACCATACACATTCATTAAGACCAAGTTTTTTGTTTGTTTTTGTGTGTTTGATTTTCAAGGCTATCCAGGTAAACTCTTCCAGAGCATTTTCTTGTTGAGAAGAGCAGTCCTCTGAGTCTTGTCACTTTTCCTCTTCTTTATCAAGAGATGATGATTGGCTTTAATGAAAAATAAAGCTGAACGAGGTTGTTTTGTTTTTCCCCATTTTGGTTGCATCATTCTGAACGTTTCATTTAGAGAACAGTTTTTGATGCATCCAGATGCTGAATCCTCAGGAGGTTCCAGATGTTTCCAGATAACTCTGTAGTTTTCGGACTGTGGTTTTGTCCAGTGAGCAAAGATCAAAGTCAAAGGTTGTATTTGTGATATGAAAGTGTCCAGTTTCCTCTATAAGATTTACTATCTGAAAAGAAAGAAAAGATGCAGCTGAAAATTTCAGTAGTATCACACTTCAACAAAAAAAAACCCACCTAAATAAAAAAACAAAACAAAACAAAAAAGACCCTTCAACTGTAACCACACAACAACTACAAAAACCAATCACCTTAACAACAACAAAAAAAAAAACAGGTATATCTCTATGGAATACATACTCTGTGCTTAGCTGACAAACAAGTTCCTTTAGAAAATAACTGGCATAAACCTTTCCACAAGGAAGAAAAAGAAAGAAATACTTACAGAAGCTAGTCAACATTAAACAACAACAGCAAAGTACTCAAGAAGCTCTCAAATCTATGGTTAGCTCGTGTACTAGCATTATTTTCCTCAAATAACGCACTTCATTTTTTTTGTAGAAACAGATCAACCGTGAAGGACTAATACTACTGGTTTAAAACCTATGGTGACTACTTGCAGTGTGCCCAGGTGACCAAGAAGGCCAATGGCATCCTGGCTTGTATCAGGAACAGTGTGGTGAGCAGGACTAGGGAAGTCATCCTGTCCCTGTACTCGGCATTGGTGAGGCCTCATCTCGAGTACTGTGTTCAGTTTTGGACACCTCAGTAGAGAAAGGACATGGAGGTACTGAAGTAGGTCCAGAGAAGGGCAACAAGGCTTGTGAAGGGCTTGGAGAATATGCTCTACGAGGAGAGACTGAAGGAACTGGGGCTGTTTAGTCTAGGGAAAAGGAGGCTGAAGGGAGACTTTGTTGGTCTCTTCCAATATCTGAAAGGTGATTACAGCGAGAGCAGGGTTGGTCTCCTCTCACTGCTGACAGGTGGCAGGACTAGGGGAAATGGCCTCAAGTTGCGCCAGGGTAAGTTTAGGTTGGATATCAGGAAACACTTCTTTACAGAAACGGCTGTTAAGCACTGGAATAGGCTCCCCAGGGAGGTGGTTGAGTCACCATCCCTGGATGTGTTTAAAAACCATTTGGATGTAGTGCTCAGGGACATGATTTAGCAGAGTATTGTTAGAGTTAGCGTAGTATGGTTAGGTCATGGTTGGACTTTTTTCCAACCTGAGAGATTCTATGATTCTATGGTACTTAATCTATAATCACAGTTTTCATTCCAAGAAGAAACAGAAGAGCTGTTAGGAGTCCTTGAGAAGAACAAGAACTAGTGCACCTCATCTATGATGAAAGGCTGAGAGAGGATTTGTTCAGCCTGGAGGAGCAAAGGCTCAGTATGGATCTTGGCCATGTATTTAATATGTAAGTACCTGAAAGGAAAGGTGCAAAAGAGGATGGATCCAGTTTCTCTTCTGTGGTGCCCACTGATGGAACAAGAGGCAACAGGCACAAAATAGAAAACAGTGGTTTCCATATAAACACTAGGAAGTGGTTTTTTTTCTTGTGATGGTGACAGAGCACTGGCACAGCTTGCACAGAGAGGTTGTGAAATCTCTCTTTGGAGGTCTTCAAAAGCCACCTGGACATGGGCCTGGACAATCTGCTCTAGGTAGCCCTGCTAAAGCAGGGGGTTAGGACAAGAAGATCTCCAGAGGTTTATTCCAACCTCAACCAGTCTGTAATTTTGTGAAACCAACATTAATATCTCAGTTGTGTGTTTCTACACTTCCAACATTTTGTGGTCTCTTAATTGTAGTGTGTATTTCTGAAGTGCTCATATTCAACACTAAATTTCCTGTAACAAGTAACTCCACATCTATTATATGCTAGGATGTTCACTCACCTAAATATACACTCAGCATCCTGCAAGGCTGAAGTATAATTTGTCAAACCGGGCTAACATGGTGCCAATACTATAGCTATTGACCTCCTATGCATTTCTACATTCCAAGAGACAGATATTCCAAGTGAGCACATGAAGAGGCATCCCATCCTGAAAAGAGTCTCTTGGTACTGGACTGACAGAATATTGCTCTTCTGCTCCACCCTTCCAACCATTTCTTCTGTGCTCAGGCTAGGCTCAGCATTTGTGCCCTTCCATTTGAAACCCACATTGTTCTAGGATTTGCAGATACGCCACCACTGAAATGCTGCTGCTAAATATTCTTCACTTACTTAAACTTTATTACTCCAATGAGTTTATTTTCTATTGCTGAATGAGATACCTATTCACTCATGGCTAACAGAATATACCTTAAAACGATAAATGCGGAAGGAATATACCACCTTAGAAAAGAACTAAATACAGAAACTAACTGTTTTTCTAATTTCTCCCTCTCCATTTCTTTATATAATGATTTTTTTTTTTCTGCTCAGACCACAGGTAGAGATGATTATATTGGAGATAAATGAAATAACTTCATGTATACTGTCAGATATGGAATGACGCAGCCCAGGGTGGATTAAATAGATTTGAAATGAGAAAACATTAAGACGAAAAGGCCTGTTACAATAAAATGCCTGTCCAATCACTGCTTTCTACGGGGTGCAGAAAAAAAAAAAAAGCAAAATGTAATTTGCTTTGCAGATGTCCAAAATGCTGAAAGTATAAACGAACAACCCTCCCCTTATTAACACTTCATTTACATCTGTGCCACTTGGCTTTAATTTTTTTTCCCCTCACAAGGGAATTGTTAGTTTAAACTTGCATATTTCATTTGCCCACTTTTACTGATTCAAAGGTTCTTGTAACACTTTTCCATCTCCTACTGTCCTACAACCAACATGAGAGAAAAATTCAAATGGAATCATAGAATCATACAATGGCCTGAGTTGAAAAAGACCTCAATGATCATCGAGTTTCAACCCCTCTGCTATATATAGGGTTGCCAACCACCAGACCAGGCTACCCAGAGCCACATCCGGCCTGGCCTTTAATGCATCCAGGGATGGGGCATCCACAACCTCCTTGGGTAACCTGTTCCAGTGCATCACCACCCTCTGTGTGAAAAAATTCCTTCCAATATCTAACCTAGATCTCCCCTATCTCAGTTTAAAACCATTTCCCCTTGTCCTCTCACTATCCACCCTCATAAACAGCCATTCCCCCTCCTGTTTATACGCTCCCTTCAAGTACTGGAAGGCTACAATGAGGTCTCCCCGGAGTCTTTTCTTCTCCAAACTAAACAAGCCTAGTTCCCTCAACCTTTCCTCATAGGAGAGGTGCTCCAGCCCTCTGATCATCTTAGTGGCACTCCTCTGGACCCACTCCAAGAGCTCTACATCCTTCCTGTACTGGGGGCCCCAGGCCTGGATGCAGTACTCCAGATGGGGCCTCACAAGAGTCAAGGAGAGGGGCACATTCCCCTCCCTCTCCTTGCTGTCCACCCCTTTTTTAATGCAGCCCAGAACACAGTCAGCCTTCTGGGCTGCAAGTGCACACTGCTGGCTCATGTCCAGCTTCTTGTCCACCTAGACTCCCAAGTCCTTCTCCTCAGGGCTGCTCTCAAGGAGATCTTCCCCCAGTTTGTATAAATACTGAGATTGCCTCGACCTAAGTGCAGTGCTCTGCACTTGGCCTTATTGAACCTAATTAGGTTTTCATGGACCCACTTCTCCAGACTGTCCAGGTCCCTCTGGATGGCTTCCCTTCCCTCCAATGTATCAACTGCACCACTCAGCTTGGTGTCATCTGAAAACTTGCTGAGGGTGCACTCGATGCCACTGTCTATGTCACTGATGAAGATGTTGAAGAGCAACGGTCCCAGGACCGACCCCTGAGGGACACCGCTTGTGACCAGCCTCCACCCTGATACCATTGATCACAACCCTTTGGTTGCATCTAGCCAACCAATTCCTAATCCATCAAAAAGTCCATCCTTCAAATCCACACCTCTCCAATTTAGAGAGAAGGATGTGGTGAGGGACCATGTCAAAAGCTTTGCAGAAGTCCAGGTAGATGACATCCATCACTCTTCCCCCAACCACCGAAGCTGTCACTCCATCGTAGAAGGCCACCAGATTGGTCAGGCAAGATCTGCCCTTGGTGAAGCCATGCTGGCTGTCTCTAATCACCTCTTTGTCTCATATGTATACAACTGATTGTTACCAATGGGAAACTTCTACATGTATCATTTTTATCTTAAGGCACTCTCTGAAGCTTCATTCAAGAGAGAAGCCTACTTTTCTAAAGTTAGGAATCTAATAATAGACTTGGTCCCCAAATATCTACTGTGTGATAAAAAACTAGCTGCAAAAGTTTACAGAAGCTGTGGCCAAGAGCTGAACAATTCTGCCCATGCTTTCTTGTATTACTGTGGAAGAACAGCACTCCCCAAAATCCCCACTGCAATATTCCTGATTTTAAGAACAAAGATTACACTAAAGTGTTACCACGTGTATTTTTAAGCAGCACTGTAAATTTAAAAAACAAACCAACCAACCAGCCTGATAAGCACTTTTTACTGATTAGGTTCTGCTTTGGGCTTTTAAGCCCTAGACCAAAGGAAATATAAACATTTTTAATATATCCCTCATCCTGCCCTCACAAAATATAGCCACTATGTCAGGGCACCAGACTGAAACCACAGTAAACAAGACTGAAATGAACCCCAAAAGTTTTAATGGATGTATAAAAATATATCAAGATAAACCCAGACAGCTCAATGAAAAACATCTGCCTGTGTGCCCATGAATGAGGAATTCATAAGTTACAGTATTAGCATTTGCATCTCTGTGCTATTCAGAAATATTTGAAAAAAGAACAAAAGGTTGAGATTAGTTGCCAAGAAGTCTGACAGTTGCAATCTTAAAAACACAGCATTAAAATGTCATATTCAGAGAGCTCAGGCAGCAAAATACAAAAATATTTCAGTTGTTCCCAGTGTAGCAATCTTCGCTTTTCTGCTGTAACGTACATCTCTGTTTACATAATGTTTCTCCAGCTCAGTTTCATCATTATCCATCATAGCGCAACTATTTATCGGCCTTTAAACAAGCAAATGAGTGTGTGTGTTTAAGGAAGCCAAAGTGCAATTAATGACATAGTCATTTTTCAATTTATGGAGGTTTT
Organism: Gallus gallus; assembly: GCF_016699485.2. Classification (NCBI taxonomy): domain Eukaryota; kingdom Metazoa; phylum Chordata; class Aves; order Galliformes; family Phasianidae; genus Gallus; species Gallus gallus. The sequence goes on from NC_052572.1 coordinate 34,489,472, forward strand.
AAGCCCTTTGATAGTTTCCAGACCTGCAAGCTGCCCCTTGCAGAAAATTCTCAGAAGATAGCTGCCATCTGAAGTTAAGCATCTTGTAGGCATGAGCAATGTAATTTTAAGCAGAGTTGCATACTCTCAATTTCTTCCTTATGCCTGTACTGTCTAGTACACCGGTTTTAAGGAGATTTTTCAACAGATGAACATATACCTCCTGATGCATCAAAATAAAAAGCAAAGCCTACCAGAAATCTTGTTTTCTTTCATGGGTCATGATAACACTGTATGCTCAGCAAACACTGATTTAGGAGCCCAGCTTCAGAAAGACAAGTTTGAATATATGGGACATGCAACATTAACATCTGATTTCAGACTTGATCATCCCTACTTTTTCATTGCAAACAATGAAGGGAAAATAAGATGCTTAATCGCTGCGAAAGATGCTGGAGAGAGTGTTTTTTAAAATGTAACTTCAGACCAATTTCTGTCTAGTCATGGTCCAATATTTGGATCAAAATGCTCAGGAGATTCTCACGTAACTCATTTCTCGGTCAAATGTACTTTTTCAGCCGCATCCATTCTCCCTCTTGGACATTTATTACATACCTTTAAGAATCACTTGATATCACAATTACTTAGTTCTTATTTAGGCACTTCAGCTCAGCATCACGCTTTTCCTGTCTTCTCTTTCTTTTGGTGGATTAATTTTAGCTTTCTTTAACAAAGCATCTCAAAGAGAAATACCTCTCTTGAGGAAAGCCACATTCCTATTTGCTGTCACTATCTATAGACTTGTTAACAACTCAAACAGCAAAAACTTTCCATTCCTTTTCACATCCCTCAGCAGTTCAATTAGAACATCAAATTCTTTGACATTACAATCCTTTACAATCCTGATTGATATCTTAATTATTCTCATCATAGACTTCCGTAAAAATTCCCTGAAAATCTGCAGGTAAGACACTGACATATGCAAGAGATTTTTACCTGCTTCAACAAACCAAAGGTACTACAAACATCACTTAGGAACACACTGCTGCTGCCATTTCACATGAACGCCAAAATTATGTTTAGAACTAGCTAGGAATGTGCTTTGGTGTTAAGAATGCACTAGTTTGTACTGAAGACAAAGTGAACTTGGGAAACAAGAGTACAGTAAATATGCAGGGTATCAAACACAGGACAAAGGATGCATGATTGTGTATCAAAAAACATGAAACCTGATGTAGCCATAAGTATTTTTCTTTAACTAAGACTATTCTTAATCATGATCTTCCTTTTCACTGACCTCTCACTTTTTTTCTGATCTTTGCAAACAAAGCCTCTACTAACAGTGAGATCCAGTTGTGTCTAACAACGACACTCAAAACAAAGAATAAAAGTTCTTACTATTGTGTAATTTGTAAATACATTTCAAGCCTTCTTAGTTCGTACTTTTTTTTATTTTACTACTTCCAAGACTTCAGAAGACTCAAACATATTTTTTTTGTTCTAGATTGAGATAGGTATTAAATTCCATGTTTTCTGTTTGCCAACAAGCATATCTTTAAAAGTGTATTAGAAAAAATGCCTGTCCTTTTCAGCAAAAAGCAACAATATTTTTATCTAGGTCTGATGCACAGATGAATTGATTCACCTATCCTGTTTTCACTGTTATTGGTACAATACTTTAAGAAATACAGACAAATTGGTTAAAGAAATTAGCTTGTCTTTTGCTTGTTTAACTTTTAATCTTACCATTTAGTGTGGCAACACAATTTAAAGCACGTCTAAAAATCCCCTAAGCTACACTGAAAGTGTAATGGGCAGGAAATAGATTATACAGGCTTTAAGGCTATCAAATCTGATTATAGAGATTTAGACGAAGGGGAAAAAAAATGTGACTTCACAACTTCAATGAGCACACTGTGATTTTTCATGAGTGCTTCTCACCTGCTGCAGCACATGTCTCTCTCTCAATGTCATTAATCTTCTGTGGAGCTCTACTAGTTCATCGAGATACGCCTAGAAACAAATTCCCCCCAGATAAACAACTTGTTAATGAAATCATAGCCATGCATTTCAAAAAATTCAAACACAAAAGGAAATTTTATTTTACATCTTCTTTAATCTAGGTTTTCTTACTTAGCAGGCTAGTTTTCTTAAGCTTGATACAACCCACATACAAATTTTTGTGGGTTTTCTTTTATGACAATGAAAATTTTAAGGTACTTATATTTTAACGGGAGAGCCAGCTTTTCCCTTTGGAAACTAGGTGGCCCTTTACTTGAGAAGAAAATATTTCCATCTCAGCTATGGCAAAAAGTATGCAACAGACTTGAGCTGCCCAAGCAGCATACTTAAAAACATCTCCCAACTTTCCATGTAACATGAGACCAAAGTCTCACAACTGATTTCTTCTCTTCCTCTAAAGCTGAGTAATGAATTTTCTGCATCAACGGGGAGACATCAGGGGAGAATGATAAAGAAAAATTAATCTGCTAGCAACTTTCACTTTCTTCATTCCTAGTGTGGGACATCACATATGTCCCATCTCTCCACTCAAGTATCAACTGCCTCCTTCAGCCTGAGACATCAAATGCCATGTTTGCTTTTAAGCATAGAGAAATACGGCACTCTGCTTAAGAAATTAAAGAAGTGTATGGATCATAATGCTGAAAATCTAGCAACAGATACTGCAGCATTGGTCTCCTACATCACATTAGCACAAAGAAAATACAGTGTTCTATAAAATTTAAGGGGAACTTGTCCACACTGGGAAATAATGTTCTCTCTCAAAAAGACTGAGAACTCTTAGCAATGACTAGATAACATGATTTGGAACAAAACCGCCTTTCTAAGTGGTAAGTGGTAACTGTTGCTTCACATCATCTTGGTTAATGTGTTAAATCACATTACCATTCCTTAACGCACACTCCTGTAAAATAATTCAGTAAAATGTCTATTTCAGTTGTTTATTGGCTAAAAATACTACTGTAAAGTTTCCTGTTCAAAAACCATCATTTCATTTGAAAAGCACAATGCAAATTCATGCAGGAGGAGTAAACAAAATAAATAGTATGTGGCAGATTCTCATCTGATGATATGTGCTAAATCACTACATATTTTCAGGAGAAGAAAAACATTTTCAAAATAGCACAGAAGAATGAATTACAAAAAAAAAAGAACAATCTCCACTTTAAGGAACCCAAAGCAGTGTTGCAGTGACAGGCTTTCACTCTAACAAGAACTATTTTGTTTTTAGTAAATACATTAATATTGCATTCTAGGATAATTTACTGTTATTTAATTGGCATTTACCTTATCACAATCACCATTCTTTATCTGTTTATCAGATTTGTTTTGCTTTATTGGACTTTTCACTTCTAGAATCTAGGAAAAAAAGAAAATCCAGTAGAAAAATAAATGCATAATTGGCCACAATTACATACAAAAAAAATCTGCTGTTAATAACACAAAGAATAAAACATCTGGAAAAAAGAAATCTAAACTCAAAAGCAGGCTTTTCATTACTTTTCACTCAATTCAAATAACCTGCCATTTTTATTTTTTTTTTCCCCTCCAGAAAAAAGCTGAAAATGCCAAGTTGCTGGACTGGAGTGATACTGACATCATTAATCTTAAAATTAATTAATTTCATGTCATTTAAACCCTTCTCAATATTTCCTTTTGCATCTTTTCCCTGCTGGTAGGAAAAGAGGCCTGATTTTGCAGATACAAAAGTATGCAATAGGACCCACTAGTACCTTTGAAGTGACACGTATTAGTATATTTTCCATGAGTTTTCATGCAAGGCTCTTTTCTTCTACAGTTTATATTCTAAAACAGTCTTTGAAATGACTGCAAAAGTTTTAACTGAGAATAAGAACACTAGAAAGTAGTTTGTCTTGCAAATATATGGTAGTCTTCTTTTAATGTAAAACAGAGCCAGTTACTGCCACATATATAAAAAGAGAATGCTTCAACAACAAGCAACAGAACATCTTGCCTTACATGAAAATTTTAGGACTCAAGTGAGGAATAATCTGAGGAAATAAAACTGTAGTTTAATTTCTATGTATACAAAACATTTTCTGAGGCTAAAAGTAGAGTTACTGAAACACCATGTAATTCCTAACCTGCAATATGATCAGTTCTTCTGTAGAACAATAAAGAAAAATATATGATCAAAGTTGATAGATTTTGTTTCACATTTCCTTGTAAATAAAACCAACATTGATAGCATCATTTTCTCCTTAACCTCCTGAGCAGTCACAACACAATACAAAACTTAGTACGGACCACAATGGAAATAAAGCCTGCCAAAAAAAAAAAAAAAGCATTCTAGACTACCCACAATCTTCACTGACAGCTATCTTAAAGCTCCTTCCAATTTCTACTTTGCTTGGCATAAACAGCTAGAATTGTATATATGTTCCCCAGGACAACCAGCACCATAAGTATGCAATGGGGCAGGCAACTACTTCCCTGCAAAGAGAAAATGACTGCAGATCTGAGTTAACCTTACCTAAGGATTTACTTAGCCAAAAGCAATGCATGGCCAGAAAGTAAAACATACTGTTCTGAAAAAAAAATCCCAGTTCTTTGATTCAGCACCTCTGGGGCATAGTATAGTGCAGGCCAGTGGAAAAAAAGTGTCTGGTCTTGAAAAACAACCTCTAGGCATGCATCTAGTAGCTTTTAGATACTTTTCTTGATTTAAAAGAAGAAAATTCTTTGTATTAGATAGAAACTCAGCAAGGACATACTGTTTTTGAAAAAGCTGCTTTCTTAGAGTGCTCTTGATACATAATTAAAATTGAACATCTTGTTTACATGAGATTAAGTACTAATCATACTAGATGACACTTCTAGCAGAATTAACTTGTTCCCAGTATTTTTGTTCTATAAACGGACATACTTCAACACAAGCCTAATTTCATCAGGCAAAAGAATGATCCTAGTAAGCAGCTTTATGCTAGCAAGCAGAGACTTCAATTGCAACTATGGCCCACAAAATTTGAAGTCTTGTAATAAAATCATAGAATCCACAAATTTGGAAGGAACCTTTAAAGATCCTCTAGTTCAACTGCCCTGCAATGAACAGGGACACTCACAGCTCGAACAGGTTGCTTAGAGCTTGGTCCAGCCTGACCTTGAATGTCTCCAGGAATGGGGGATCCACTACATCTCTAGGCAATCTGTTCCACTTCCTCACTACCCTCACTTAAAAATACTTTTTCGTTATATTCAACCTAAATCTACCCTCTTTACATTTGAAATAATCTCCCCTTGTCTTATCACCACAGACCCTGCTGAAGAGACTGTCCTAATACTTCCATAAATTTCAGATTCTCAGCTCTATTGCAAAAATGCGAGGAAATGAGACATTCCATTTTAGCTTTCTCACTGCTACTGTCTGGAGCACCTAAATGGGCAAGTAGACGTATTGTTAGTACAACAAAAAGGAAAGGAACATGAAATACATGACTGAGTGAGATGTTGCTTATTAGGACTTCTGTTTATGGACTTAACAAATGGACTTAACAATCATATTAATTCTTTAGAAGTACATGTCTTCATTAAACAACAAGCCACAGATACATATTTGGTTTTCTTTGTGTTTATGTCCCAGTAAATGCAATATTCCGCTACTCATCATGGCTTGTTTCTTTTCAGAAAGAATATCTCTAAAAAACTTGAATCTTTTGTACAGATGATAGAGAAAACCTATAGAATTTGTGGTGGACAGTAAGAACGCTTTCTGGTCACGGATCCTCCTTCCTTTGCTAAATACAGAACCTACTCCATAGATTTGTTTCCCCTCCAAAATATATTTGACTTTAAGTGACATGAATAATGCCAGCTTGTACTGAAATAGATTGAGTACTCCTTCTGTGAAGTAAAGACTACTGTATCTCATAGTAAAGGAAAAAAAAATACTCCATCTTCAAGTCAAACACTGGGGAGGGAGAGGGGAAAAGCAAAACACAAACTCGTGAGATTAATCCTATCAATTTCAACTGCGTCTAATGCTAAAATAAACCAAAAATAGAAGGAATTGTACAACTTATGCTGTAAAACCAGTTTAGATTGTTTACCTTATGAAATTAATTCATATGCAATGAACACATTCCTTAAACTAGAAATAAAAATGATAACTTGCTCTTACAGTCTTTTCTAAACCAAATATTTCTCCATCTCCTGAAAAAAAAAAAATGGTTTTGTCAATTTTCAGATTAAGCAACTTCATTTAAATAATCGAAATATTATATGAATTTCTCAGGTGCAAGGCATACTCCATGTGAGGCTTCCATTTATGAATCCTGACTTTACCTGGTTGCTGTTAGTTTTTAATAAAGGTGGTGCTGGTTCATGACGTGGTGGTGAGGAAGCTGAATTGCTGTCACTGTCACTTCCATCGCTCAGACTAACCCTGTGGAAAAACAGAGGCAAGAGATTACACTGCTAGTCAACAGGCTGCCTACAGGAGTGAATCAAGCTCATATTTGAGGGAGGATGCCAAGAATAAACCCTTTACTATGGAAGTTATTATTCAAAGTAACTTGGAAAAGTGCTTCTCAGTAGCACAGCAGCATCCAAGTAAGGCAACATTCTGGAAAAAGTCCAGTGTAGCATGGCATCCTTTTCACTGGGATGAGATGACACTGTCCAGTTTACAACAGCTAAGATCTAGAGAAAGAATTAAATATTTCAAAAATTAACCTGCTGTTTCTATCATTACTGGAGTGAATCTATCTCAGTCACATGAAAGGGGGAAGATGTTTTTCAGAGATAATTTTCTACTCTTGTAAAAGCTTTCTAAAAGCTGTACTTTTGTTTGGAAAATTGCTTCAATTTACAGTTCTTTGTTTCTTGACATAAATAACATTATCTTTCCTGGCTAAAATTTAAAATCTTGGTGTCTCAGGAAAGGCCATGTAAAAAAGCTCATATTCTAGTCAGCCTTACCCTTCCTTTACTGAGGAACAACAGGAAATATTTGCTAATTGGAAGAAAAAAATATGGTTATTGAGGGTAAAAAGTCATTAGAAAAACATAGCCTTGAGTTTTGCTAAAAATAGGAATAAAATCTCTACACTGAGATTAAGCTGAGCCTAAGAATCCTTTCTAGAACATGACCTGACATGAACTCTCAAACTGCTAGGCTTATTGCCTTTTTTCTGTGATTTCAGCTGCTAAAGTGTGCCAGACAAGCAGTTAACCTTCACTAATACTTTCCTATTACCTTCCCATTTAGACCAGTTGCTGAAGGAGTTGCTCAGGTGCTATGCACCCACAAATGGTAGAATAAGCATAATGTTTTGGAGCAGATAAAGTATCCACTATGAAAAGGCTTGAGGGAGTCCGGGATTCAGCAGAAAGAGCTTCCAGCTGCCTGAAAAATAGCTGACTTTTGGAATGCCCTCGTGAAATTGTAGCTAGGAAGCAGAACCGTTTTTTAAGAAATAAATTCTGTGACTGACGATTGCTTTACCTTCTGTCTGCACTTTTACTTATTATTTATGATATGCAGCGCAGAAATTGCTTGGAATTCAGTTTCACTGATTCTGATCCAATTTAAGAACCTAAACTAAAGCTGGTAAGCAGAGGGGTCATGAAAATGAGACATTACGTACAGACTGGCTCATTCAGCAATTAAAGGACTTAATTTTATCTCTTATACCAGAGAGCAATTATGACTGCTCTCTGAAGTCAAAGGCATGAAACGAAAGTCAGATAAATGTGGTTCATCATATCCATGTGGATTTGTACATAAACTGTTTGCATTGGGAATGGCTAATTCTAACAGTTCTTTGTTTGTTTGTTTCTTTACACTTAGGTCCTTTAAAAATAAGAATCTAAACTCTCTGTCCATTTGATATTCAGCATACTGAAAGAACGTAAGACTTCATTCCACTAATAACAAGAAAAACATTCTGGCCACCAAACTATCTGCCATCAAAAGACACTCACCTGCGACTCCTGCTTCCTCCTCGTGTATTTACAGGCCGTTCCAACTCAGAATCGTTATCGTTGTCATCTGGTTCCTCTGATTCATCTTCATTATCATCCGAATGCAGATCTTTCATTATAGACCTCAATGGACCTGAAACAACAGAAACAAAAATTTTAAAAAAGCAAAAAAAAAAAAAAAGAACAGGCAAATGAAGTTCACTTCACAGTGTTCAAGGCAAATTACCCAGCTTTGTAGATAACACAAAGTGACCTTCCCAGCATTGTGCTGGGAGGGGAGAGTCAAATATTAAACAAATGAAGTAATGCACTGGGGGCTTATGCTGCTGGCACTTATTTATGAATCATTTATTTACATGTAACACAGTAAGCTTCAGGAGACTTACTCATGACAGTGAAGTGATTTGCGTTCAAGTGTTTGCAGGTTTGGTCCTCTGGAACATAGGCGAAGTAAATAAAATGCTGTCACAACAGGAATTCTCTGAGCATGTTTTAGTTTAGGAGAAATTTATTATTACTATGTTATTATTATTAGAAGCAAGATTATTTTACATTGTAAGTTTTAGTTTTTCTTGCTTTGTCAAAGGGTGTTACATGCCAGTAGAAATCTAAAGGGACCGACTGATAGTGGTATATTTGTTAGGTTAATCCACATAGTGAGAAGCAAAGTCCAATAAATCATTGACTGTAACTTGTACTTGTGAAGGCAGTCTTTGTCTTCCTGTTTTTGATATATTTAGGTTTAGCAGCTCCCTTTATTTCAAGGTCAACTTCAGGTCAAGTAAGCACTTTGCCGATGTTCATATATAAGAAAAAAAAAAAAAAAAATCTGTAACTCCCCCAGCCCAGGAAATGCAAGTACTGATGTTAATGAAGTAAGCCCCAGTGTTCTCTAAAGGGAGATGAACCTTTCCACTCTGTATGTGCTAATGGCAGAACAGAGCCAAGGAGCGTTATCTTTGGTCACAGCCAAAAGAGAAGACAGACATCTCTCTGCCTGCCCCCCTAACAATGAGGGTGTTCCCTTCTCAGAAGGAATAGCTTTGAGGATTACCCAAAACCTGGCAAAGCACAGGTCAAATTATTTTGACCAGTTTTGTGTAACTGACTTCAGAGCCACTGCTGAGTATGGTTTACAGCTAAGTCTGCACAAGAAAATTTGTAAGTTGAGGTAGTTTGGGTCAGGTTTCTTTTAGGTGCTTGCACACCTTGAGGCTGGGTGGCAGCAGGCCCAAACAGTGCCACTGGGCATGGTCCTGGTTGACCAGACAATTGCAGAGACGACAAGGAAAGACAAGTTACACAGACTTCTTGTCCATACAACCACTGCTGATCTGCAGAGGCAGCTGAGTTGTGCTTCGTCTTCTGTTTCTGCATAGGTATCAGACAAACAATGCTGGGATATTTGCAAATGCTAAGTAGGAGACTGATTATCTAACTACCCAATCCCTTGGAAAAGGGCTCAGAGTGATTTTCCTCTGAAACAGAGGGAAGAAGGCACTCTCAAGATCATCAGCACAAGGCTGAAGGAAGAATCTGCCTATTTCCAACTTTTGCAAAAGAAATTCTTACTGAGAAGTTTGGCTGTTGGGATGAAAAAAATGAGAGACGAGGAATATGGGGCTAGATGAATTGAGGTAAAGGGTACGAAAGGAACATTAAACTGCAAACGTACAAAGAAGGAATATACATTTTAAAAGAGATAAAAGGCAAGAACATACAGGTATTTCCACAGGCCAGCTCTAACCTAGAAAAGCTAGTTTCCTTACTGCACAGAGATACTAATAACTACTGTTGAAATTCTGCTGAAGACAGTAGTCTTTTTCTGTCTGCTCTGGCAGCAGTCATGTCCTGCTCCAGTCCATAGGCCAAAGTCAGCTCTTGAGAATGCATTCATCTCTCCACAAAGCACAGGCAGGAAAAAAAAAATACAGAAAAGACTAGACAAAAAAGTGGAAGAAATAAAAGCTCTTCAAGGAAAGAGTAGAGGAGAAAGACAATGACCTGGAAGTTAAAATAATTAACCAAAATCCAATTTTGTAAAAATATTTAGTGTCATGTAAGAATAGTTGACTTTGCATTAAAGACCAGCACGTAAGTAAAAAATACGGAAACTGGTAGCTGGGCTGGCAGTGAGTTGGAAGGCATTCCAAACAACAGTCCCTGACTTTATTTTTAAATAGAAGAAAAACAGCACATATTCAACATGCTCCCTACATAGCCTGTCCTCCCAGGTTTGAGCTAAGTCATTATCCCTGCCTATGTCTTTTTTCCAAGTGCAGCACAGGGCCATTTCGTCTTGTTGTGTGCTGCCTTCTGGGGCAGACAGTCCCATCTCAAGCTGGCAACGGGCTTGTTCTTCTGTCTTGGAGAAAAATGAATGTAGACTCCTGACAAACATCCACAACCAACATCCGCAGCCATTCAACAACCTGCCATTCAAACGTGCTTTCAATGAATGGAGGATCAGGTCTGCGACTCTGAACAAGACACTTCGTACCTAGCTGGTTGACTTCAGTTGGCCTCTTAGCAATCTGCAAAGTGTTGAAAGTTTAAGTCTTTTGTTTCTAGCACTGGTAGTCATGCTGCCGTTAGTACTTTGCTCCTTGCTAATACTTAGTTTACAACTTCTTTTTTTTTTTTTTTTTGTTAAGGGTTATAGAAGCTGTTCTCTCCAAAAAGGTCAGAGTGGCTCATGAGAAACAAAAAATTTAGAGCTGCCCAAGAGAAAATATTCTTGGCAAGGAAACACAAAAAACCCAAAATAAGCCCTGCGGGAAAAAGAACTTGAGAAAACTTCGGTTAGCCCAATGTTTACCCAACAAGTGGTGAAAAAAGCCCATCTTGCAGTGGTTCTGACATTTGAGTGACTGCTTGATTCTGAACAAAAATTAAAAAAAAGAGTAACAGGCCTTGTAAATTTTTGTTAGAGAATAAAGCATGGGTTTCCACAAGAGCACAATACATACAAGGCAAACATACCACAGTATGCCTAGTGCTTCATTCCTTGCTATACAAATGCACAACCTGGGCAACAGATGTTTTTAGATAACTGGAATTCCCAGTAGGAAGCAATAATTGCTATTTACTGTGACAAGAAAGCAAAAGGGTATGTAACACATGTACTTTAAAATAGTTCGCATCGGAGGGAAAATCTCCCATCTACTCTTCTGAAGCTACAGAAATGAAAGAGTCTGTGATTTGCCTCATATATGACTCAGGAGAAATAGATGAATTCAGTTTACTCAGAAGAAAACATTATGTCAACAGGTTTTTCCCCCAAATAAGGTAACCTAATAGAAACAGTGGGCATCAAAACCTGCTGTATTGTCATAGACAGCTCAGAGCACTAATGACGTTTTCATGACTGCAAAAATAGGGTTTCAGAAATAAGGAGTTGTGTTTAGCATTCATTATAAAACAAATGCCAAAAGCCAGCCATCAGCCACAGTTCACTTTAGCTCTTGCTTTCTTTCACCTGCAGTAATGCTGCCAGAAACACATTAGACATTCAGTGCCAGTCACCCCCAGAAAAGCAGCAAGACAGATACAGATCATTTATAGATCTTTGTAAAAACAAACTGTCTGCCTGAGGTACTAATGTATTTTCAAAACCTTAAAAGCAAGTTGACCATTGAGGAATATAAATAGATAAAACAAATGCAATTTTAATTAGCCAAAAGGCTGTTTTTTTTTTAATGCTTCTGTATCTAAAGGACAAAACAAAAGCTGATTAAGAATGTATCAGTTGTACAACCTTACAAATGCAGGGAAAAAAGTCAAGGCAAGAACTAAGTAGTTTAATACGTTGTGTATAAAGAATCTCAGCTAATTCACAGAAAAATTCCTTTGGCAAGCTCACAGAAAATAAGATTGCATTTCTTTACTGAGGTCTGAGTAAACTGTAATTATTAGCCAGAAAGCCAAAATGCAAACTTAACGTCAACTTAAAACTGTATTCTTCCCCAGTCATGCTTCCAAAGGAAATATTGTATGCTCTTAATACTTGCTTATAATACAGGAATATCATGACTCTGTGAAGGGGTCCACATACACACATCCTTGCACTTTCCACCAGAAGCCCCGTCAGCCTGAGCAGGGCACCAGACGGCACACAAGTGCCATGTGACATAACCCTACAAGACGATAGCTTCAAGAAGAGAAACCCTTTTGGGTTTAGCATAAAAATTGCCTGGCACATATCTAGCGCTTCAGAATTTTCTTCGTGCCCTTTTCTCTCCCCTTTTATTCTGCCCTTACAGTCAGATTTGCAAACACCTGAGGAAAAGCCTCTAAAGAAAAACAGTGGCCAATTCAGCCTATGAAAGTCAGCAGAAAAGTGATAATGAGATGCCACCAGCCTTTCTGGGTACCTTGTTGTCGGCTGTTTTGAGATGGTGTAAAACTGGAACTGGAACTGGAGCTGGAACTGGCAGGACTGGGCTGGTCAGACTTAAAAGAAAAAAAAGAAAATAAATAACATCATAATGAACATTTTTTTTTTTTTTGCCTAAAACACTTACTGTTAGCTACTGCTTAAGGCATACTGTGAAGAAAATAGGACTTCTGAACAGAACAATACTTTCAGATCTTTGCTTCAGGTGCCAGCAAGCCAAACAATATAAAAACTGCTAAGTGCTCAATATACATATGTACTATATAATACACAGTGCTTCAGTGAAGTGTAGATCTCAACAAGAAGTTGCCATGTTTGAAAGGCTCGACAACATGTAAGCCTAAATGAGTTTATAACAGAATGCATGGACCTAAGGCTGCTTAGCCCTTGCCATACTGCAATTGCAACATTTTCCAAATAAATAATGCTTTATTGGAACATAAAAAAAGACCTGAGCAGATCAAGCAGAAAGCTCCAAGCAGTTTTCTTTAAACTTCCATAGAAAATAAGTCTTAAGATGAGCAGTTAAAAAAAAAAACAAAAACTTTTGTGCTCTTAGTTGATTTCCTCTTATGCCAATATTTTCCTTACATAGTAAGGTCCAGTGAACTGCAACAGTGATTAAACCAGAAAGACTGCATTATTACACAGGAAAATTATTCTAACTGACCGAAAACTAGATTTTTTTATATCTCTTTAGAATAGAGTCATTAACATAACTTTACACGATTTTTACAAGCAGTTACATAGTTTTCTAGTGCTGTTTAAACTATATTCTTCTCTAAAATTCATTAAAATTTCTTAGACAAATTAATCAATATACAATTCTATATAATTTTTCCCATACTGTCCATGGCTTAAGAGCATTGTTCTGATAATTCTTGCCTCCTGCTGGTATATTGCATGCCTCCATACACTTCTTTTGTGGTATGCTAGGTTTTAGGTATGTACATGCACACACAGCTGAATATAAGAACAAATCTGTTATACGGGCATAGGGAATGCTAATAGAGAACACAAAACAGGAAATGTCCACACAGAAAGAATGGTGAAACTTGAGGCAAGAAGTAGTAATAGAAAAATCTACTACTGAAAATAAAACCTGCTTAATCGTCAAATATTATACAGTTGCATTGCTATAAATTGTTATCTAGGTAAATCAAAGATTTCTCTCTCCTTGCCTATACAATAACCCTTGTGATTCCTCTAAAACTAAATCCTTGTAAAAAGTAACAGCAGTAGTATGCAGTCACAGTTGTCTTTTCTCCATAAAACAATCTATTGTTGGCTTTCATAAGGAGCAGGCAGATTTACAGCATCTTACTGCCTTTTCTCACACTGAAAGATGCCTCTCTGGGCAGCAGAATGTTTAAGAAAAACACCATTGAGATCTACTCTCCTGAAATGTACACATCTTTCAAAAAACACAGACACAATGCAAATTCTAGACAAAGACTCATAGAAGCATTAAGGTTGGAAAGACCACTAAGATCTTCTTAGTCCAACCATCAGCCATGACTGAATGGGTATATATCAATTGTATAGACAGGGACCATCCCTCTGCTGAGAAACACAACCCAAATAACTATAAAATCCCTTTCTGACTAACAAGTGTGATTCTAACGTTGACATGATGGGATCATTTTGGAAGATACGGCAGTATCACTTGACACTACATTAAAAAAAAGGTAATTTTCTGAAGCATATTTTTTTACCACCAGAATTTTCTACAAAATCATTTATTTTTTCCTGCCTGAATTTCTGAATTTAGCTGTGAAATAAATTCGATGACACGATACAGACTGTAGTGGTAAAGAACAGGAGTTCATGCAAACTTATTACAATTCTGGAAACTAATTTCAGTTGTCTAGCTGCAGGTTACCCTTAGACATCTGGTTTGTTTGCAGCAAAATTATAGGCTGACAGCCAGTGACGTTTCCATTAACTGCATTTTTTCTTTCTTAATATTCATGTGAACAGTAGCATATATAAAATCCATTCCTTTTTTAAAAAAATTCCAAACACTAATGATATTATATTCAACTTAAAATGCTCGAAGAATTTCTAAAACCAGAGGGAAAAAAAAAAATGCACTGATCCAGACACTTATTTGTAAACTTCACCACTTTCATTTTGAACAAGTTTACTAAAGAGGAAAAAGACCTGATCATGAAATTCCTGCAAACGTTTTGTCCCAGCATTATCTTAAGAAAAAGGATCACAAGCAGGCATGGCTAAGAATAAATATAACATTGGTGTAATACCCTCCTGATAAAATTTCCCCCTTGCTTCTGCAAGATCACTTTGAGAGGTCAAACCATGGAAACTGCCAATGAAACACAAATCATCCCTTCTCTTTTGAAAAGGATTCTTAATGCCACTTGGAGCCATTATTTTCTTAAACTGCCTCACCTGAAAATTTACTCCAAGACATTCAGATTAGCATACATATGTTAGAAGCGTTAACTGCTGGAAAAGAAACTTTTTTCTGCTCTGTGAAAATGAGGATGCGATTGCACCTGAAGGATAGTGTAGACAGTGCAGCTGATTTTAACATGAGAATTAACATCATTAAAAGAAAAGATCTGCCTTTTAAAAGGAACTAAAAATATTCCTTCCATATATAAATATGGATTAGTCCCCATAGCACTGACTCTTCTTGTTACCAGAGGGTATCTTTTGTCACTCAACCAATGCTTTTTGAAAGCTTTACAGGATGCTATCCCAAGAGCTTAGGTATTTATAGCTTTATTCTCAGTTTTCTGCTCTTATCCACTAGTTACTAATCACCAAGTAGATTTTTTTAATGGGTCTGAAATTAGCTAAAGGGTGTCCTTCAACAATAGAAAGTTACGACAGGACCAGCAAAGAGCTTCTGTCATACATCCTTTTCCTGTTTTACTGGTTTTCTCTTCCTGTAGACAAGCTAATGAGAGCTCAGACCCAAACTGCTCATTAGTGCAATGACCTGATATAATTTATTGCACTCAGTTTATTCCCTTTTACTGCTCTCACACTGATGCACAGGAGACACTGGCTTCTTTATTAGGCCCGGCTGAGGGATTCTGTGTTTTGAAACTGGCAAGAAAAGGAACTTCCCTCTGGCTTGAGTTTTCCCTGAAAAGGTACTTTTTTTGACCAGTTCTAAATCTCCTGGCTTCGGTTAGTTCAAAACATTTTTATTTGTTTCTACAAGTAGGACAACAATTTATTCTCAAGCAAGAAACAATTTTCAGATGAACTCACCTGTTTATGACACACCATATAAAAGCACTGTTTCTACAATATTTTGTGGTTACTTGAAATCATATAACTATATTTAAATTAAAGCCCATCATTTAAAGCTCTTCATTCACATTAAAAAAATAGAAAACATCCGTATATGGGTGACATGGGCTCTTCATGCCTTCCTCTGAACTACTGCTAGACGGCCTTGCATATTACTTCATATTATGACATGAAACTAAAATCTGCAGTAATATCCCACATCCCATCACCAGGTGTACATATTTTCTGCTTTTATGCACAACAGTCCTAAGGCTGAGGCTTCCCTGTGCTGTACATACTGGGAGGTTAAGGCAGTCAGAGTACTATTTGTATTCTCATTTTGTCCAAAGCTGTCTTCTCAGGAAAGGGGAATGCTGCCCTAAGAGATGCCCTCTTCCCTAATGGAGCTCCTGGACTTGCAACTTCTACTGCCTCACAGGAGCCTTTCAACAACCACCACATCAGCTTTCAGGAGACTAATCACACCCATCTGCAGCTCAACACAGAGAACAGCAGAGTAATCCCACCACATCCACCAAGTGTCCACATCTGTCACAGCCAAGGGAAGACACTATTTCAGAGTCCACAGTTCTGTAAGCCTGCACCCATCAAGTTCTTTACCACCACATTCCCTCTCAAGTAACTACAATTGCAAATAACCTGCCAGGCAGGGCAAAACTGTTCCTTTGTATAACCAATGAGGAAAGCTAACTTAGAGAATGCAAGCTCACAGGGAAGATGGAAGAATGGGGGTACTGAGCAAAAAGTATAATTAATTCTGTTCTTGTAGAAAAGGAAATACTTATTATAATGTTTAAAGAACCAAAACATTATTGAGAGAAGTAATTTGAGGTGTAAAATGTTAACAGAAAATGCCAGAATGTTTGCTTTGGAGAGAACGGGTAACTAAAATGGAAGTTGATCTACCACAATAAAAGCTAACATACAAATCACATACCAACAGAACCTTCTCTTGTATACTATTGTGTTACTCACTTAAAAACAAAACAAAACACAAAAACACCACATGCCCACATACAAATACATATTGATGTGTGGAGGATATTTTACCAATCATTTGGCAGAACATGTGACCTACAATTAGCTGCCTTAATTAGTTATAGTCCTGTTTCTTAAAAAATTCTCAATGAACTGATGGGGATGAGGCTATTTGTTAATTAACTTGACCCTGAATCTGCTACATGAGCAACACAATGCTTCTCCAGTTAGCCAGGATCACCTCTGGGAAGAAAAAAATAAGAGAAGCTCAATATCGCTATAATCCGTAACATGCAGTCCCGTGGATGTTTTGCTCTAAATCAGCATTACATTCTACCACCAGTGAATAACACTAACATTCTCCAATTCTAGTACTTAGAAATATTTCACAATGCTTGTGAAGCCTTTTGAGGGAGAAGGATACCTCAGATGAGATGAACACTATATTGATCAGAATAAACAATGTTAGAATTAATACATAGTTTAGAAGACAGAAGCAGAGATCCAGGGACAGTGATTACTAGTACGTTCCTTCTCAAAGAATGGCAATGTAAAGAATATTTTTGATAGCTTTCTCTTGTGCATAAGTCTCTTTGCAGAACTTTAGGGGTTGGAAGGGACCTCTGCAGATCCCCCAGTCCAAGCCCCTGCTAATGTAGGTTCCTTACAGTAGGTTGCACAGAATCATAGAATCACCAGGCTCGAAAGGACCTACAAGATCATCCAGTCCAACTGTCCCGCCATTACCATTACTACCACAAGCCACTAAACCATATCTTGTAGCTCCTCATCCAGACACCTCTTGAACAGTGCCAGGGACGGCGACTCCACCACCTCCCTGGGCAGGCCATTCCAGTGCCTGACCACTCTCTGAGAGAAAAAGGTTTTCCTTATGCCTAATCTAAACCTCCTCTGGTGTAACTTGTGACCATTCCCTTGGGTCCTGTTTGTTGAAAGCATTCTGACAGATTCTGAATATCTCTATAACCTCCCTGGGTAGCTTGCTCCAGTGCTCTCTCATCCTCACAGTAAAGCTTTTCCTTGTGTTCAGATGGAACTCTCTGTGTTCCAGTTTCTACCACTGCCCCTTGTCCTGCTGCTGGGCACCACCAAAAAGAGGCTGGCCCCATCCTTTTGACACTCACCCTTTAGATATTATTAAGCATTGACAAGATAGCCCCTCGATCTTCTTCAAGCTGAGCAGTCCAAGGTCTCTCAGCCTTTCCTCATAAGGGAGATGCTCCAGGCCCCTGATCACTTCTCCTGGACAATCTCTAGGAGATCGCTGCCTTTCTTGAACTCAGGAGCCCAAAACTCAACACAGTATTCCAGATGTGGCATCACTAGCCCAGAGGTGAAGAGGATCACCTCTCTTTACCTACTGCCACACTCTTTTTAATGCATCCTATCCTTCTAACGCAATTAAAATAAAAAACATATGTTTTGCAGTGCACTGCACAATGCAGTTTAAAGGATGAAGTGCTAATTACATTTGTTACGTGTAGAAGCATTTTTGCTGAATAATCTCAAGGGTATTGTGACTGAAAACATATAGAAAAGCAGGCAAAGAAGTACAAGAGAAAAGATTACAGCTTCTTATGTAAAGTAGCTGAACGCCGGTTTCCAAGGATACCATGCTGACAAGACACTGCATAAAGTTAAAATAAAGCAAAAATGCATATAGCCATGAGTGTGAACATGGTCCACGCTTTCCCAGAACTGCATGAAAAAACTTAAATATTTATGAAGCTCTAATACAGTATGAACAGCACAATATGGGGAAGTTAGCAGCTCTACATTCTGTTCAAAGCCTGAACTATGCATATAAATTGAACTACGCATTATAAAAGCAAAACAAAATATGAGGGCCTCTGACAAAAAATGAAGACCTCCAGACTAAATTACTTGCGTGGTGAGTTCTCTGTATCTGTAAGCTCCGTGACACAAAAGTCCTGGGAGGAAAGAATGGTGACCATACCTATGCGCTCCTGTAAATGCAGAAGGGCCAAATTAAGCCAGAAAGCAATATTTAAGTACTGCTTTTCTGAGAATATGACTTTACAGCTTTTTTACTTTTTCAATGAAAACTCTATACACAAGCTCTCACAAACCTACTGGGTGTAAAGGAGAGAAATATGTTGTAGAAATAAAAGTCTAAGTCTAGTAATTTTAGATCTACATTAAAAAAAAAAAATAGAAGACAGCCTAGGCTTTAAAGCCAATTATGTTGAGCAAAACAGTCTATCTGTGTTTTCTGTTGTATGATTGGACTAATAGCAATAAAAGAAGCTGGGTGGTAACTCCTCTGGTCAGCCCTGACAGCTGCCATGAGGGAAGAAAGAAGTTCTTAATTTTCTTTTGTTGCCATATTCTCTGCTGTGCCCTATTTTATGTATCAGTGCTAAGAAGGACAGATGTTGATGCCATCCCAATTCACTACTTGGGAGAGTGAGTAGACAGTTTGCCATCACTTTTGGTGTAATAAGAAGGCCGTTCATCTAAATTCTCCCAGATCCAAGGCCAGGTATTAGAGAAATCCACGCGCTCACATTAACAAAGAAACACCTGGAGAACCATGTTACTACTTGTTAAACTCCTTTTATGTATGTTATTCTGCACTCTGGTACATTTTCTATACCATCAGAGTGGCTCTTCTCAGCAGGTACTCACAGACATTGCAAATATGCTGTAGTTCCTCTCTTATCTTGTTTAGCTCAAACTCTATGCAGTGGTTCCAACACAACCCTACACTAAATATTCAGTGTGCAAAAATCCATGAAAGTCATACATATCAAGTTAACACACACCTAAACATCTAGAAAAACAGCTCTTCTTCTAAATTGCTGCTGCAGAGTACCATTTTAGCTTACATACCATCTTAGCTATTGTAGACCACAGGCTCCTAAATCCATGTCCCAAGAGGGGGGGGGGGGGGGGGGGGGGGGGAACAACAACAGATTTTCCCAAAATTTCAAAGAGTATCAGTGCAGTGTTTTCCACAACATTGGTGTAGGCCCTGTCCATTTTTAAAGCAAGCTTTATTATATTTAGTGTTTGCTCAAACTTGATTCCTGGGATTTAAACGGTTACGTTAAGATCTCAGCTTTCACCCCTGTGCGTTCCAGTCTCAGTGAAAAGATGTAGGGAAAAAAATACAAAAAGCTTTGTTATGCCCTAAAAAAATTATTGAGTGCCTAGAACAAATAAAAGCCATGGAAACTCTTTTCAAAGCTATGTAATTTTTAGCCAGTCTTGAGATACCACAAAGTGAACAATGACTTTCAGATGCAACAATACTGTTGGCAACAGTATGCTGTATGCCTGTTTTTCTCTACAAATATTTTTGAAGCATCTGTCAGTATGGTTCCTAAGCACTTCCTCTATGCTAATATTATCATGCATTTGTGTTACGCCTTCACAAAGGTTCATGTGTATTTTATATATATATATATATATATATATATATATACACACACACACAGAACTACACCACGATGATTGTCTGCGGAAAAAAACCACAGGACAGACTGCTGTCTTTTCACTGGCCTTACACTAAACTTTCATAAGTACGTGCCATTTTTCACAAAGAAAACAACTGTAAACTTGATGGTTCCACATTTAAAAAAGGAAAAAAAGAAAAAAAAAAGAGGAAAAGTCATAAAAGCCTCATTTAGATATAACTAGACATAGTTAAACTATTTCAGCTGGTAACTAACAGGTGTTGGATTTTATAGTAATTATACGGAACCATTTCTCTGGATTGTAACATAATAGATGTACGCAGATAAAGCAATTTAAAAGTAATGAAGTCCATACCATGCAGATTTCACATGATCACGAGTAAAATAATACATTTTAATTATAGCATTTTTGCCACAATCATCTCAGCCCTCCAAAACCGCCGTGGCTTTGCTGTCCCAGACATTTAAGCCAGAAGTGAACTAAGATAATAAAATATTGGTACTGCACACATCCCATAAAAATCCTTGCTGTAGGCTAATGGGAGAATAGAATTTTCTGAGGCTGAAATACAGAAAAGAAGGCTCCAGTAAAAAAAAAGCATTTATGCAAATGATTGAGTTAATCTACATGATTAGTCTGCAGTGAGTACGGTCACATACTGAATCAGTAGCCTAATATAACATATGATGATATTCCCATGTTTTGTATGTCATAATATGATAGTTTCTAAAACTGAAAAAAATAATGTAATACCCATGACTTTGCCTCAAAAATGTAAAATTTCCTAAGTTTTGCAAGATTGTAGTTGTAACCTGGATTTTTTAGCCATATCTGTATAATTTCTCTCCACTGCTTAATTTCTAAAACCCTACTATTTTTGTAAGCCAGTGAATTCCAAACACACCATAGGAACAAAACCTCAATACCCCAGCTTACTGCCATGATGGAACCATTGCTTGTTGATCTCACTGCCTCCTTATCCTGCTGTGATTCATTCCATCAGATACACAGCAGTTTAATAGAACTTAAACTTCTACAAGTGAAGCAAATACATTTTTCCCTTTTTGACTACAGCTAATGGAAATAGGCTCAGTACAATCTCTTGAGTTGGAAGGGACACTTAAATGTTATCTCTTCCACCTCCCCAGCAATGAACTGGGACACCTACAGTTAGATCAGGTGCTCAGAACCCCATCCAGCCTGTCCTTCAGTGTCTCCAGGGTCAGGGCATCCACCACATTTCTGGGCAACCTGTTCCAGTGCCTCACCACCCATACTGTAAAAATCTGCTTCTGTATGTCCAACCTAAACCTCCTCTCTTTTGGTTGAAACCTTTAAACATTTTCTAATATGTTTAACAACTATTGACTTTTTGAAGATTAAGAGCCTAGCTGAACACATGGTAAATCTGAACCAAAAGGACACACTACCAAGTATCAAGTTGTCTCAAAACAGAAGTGTTCAAAGACTTGAATTTTTCCTGTATTTTCCTTGGTCCCACTGCCCCAAATGCTGATAGATTTTCTGAAGGGGTTCTGGGCAGGCTAGTTTTAAGACCAGGGAAAGCAGTTAGTCCAAATTTCACAGTGGCTGAAGGTGCCCACTGCTGTGGAGGTTGTTTTCTTCCACCATCCCATGTGCTGACTTTGGTGCTTTTTCTTAGCTCTAGATGGAGGATGGGATTTGCCCTGTTCAAGCCTGGCACTTACGCCATACAGCAGCTGAACAGTGCCATATTACCATAGGCACTGATGGCCATTCAGGCTTCTGCCTGCTGTCTGTCTAACACTTCTGCAAGGAGAACAGATCATCTTAAACCACTGTTAATCTCCGAATACAATCTGGAAGGAAATATCTTGGAGTGTACAATATTTTATCTGCTAACACCTACCTGTGATTGCAGTAACTACATTGTTTAACTACAAGAAAACACCACATGGAGCTATTTTCAACTACTATGAATCTAAACTGTGTTATCTGAAAAAGATCTTTCTTTGGCTCCCAGCCCTGGTTAATAGCAGGAGTTTTCAGCTAACAAGGGCCTGGAGGTTTTACAAAACAAAAGGCATTTTCCAGATATTCTTGCACATTTGTAATAGTTAAATTAACAAATCTGACCCCAGATCTAAAGTGGCATTTTATGGATTACTTTAAAAAGGTGTTCATGTTGCAACTTTAAGACTGCTTAAGGACATGCAAGCAGTTAATTAAATACAACCTATAGTCTATAACATCACTGCTACATATTCATTGCTCTGTAACTGACTTACTAAGAAGTTTGTATTTTTCTAAGAGCAAATGGCTTGGCTAAAGTACTCTGCTCTTAAAAATGAAAACACCTCACTCTCGAGCTGTCAAAATTTGCAAGCATGCATTTCTACTTGAGTTGTATTCCAATAGGCTTAGGCATGCCAAAAAACCCCTATGACTAATCACAGTGTTATAACTGCAAGAAGAATCAAAGAACCATAGAATCATAGAATCACTCAGGATGGAGAAAAGACCTTAAAGATCGAGTCCAACCACGACCTAACCATACTACCCTAACAACCCTCCACTAAACCATGTCCCTGAGCACCACATCCAAATGGTTTTTAAATGCATCCAGGAATGGTGACTCAACCACCTCCCTGGGGAGCCTATTCCAGTGCTTGACAACCCTTTCTGTAAAGAAGTGTTTCCTGATATCCAACCTAAACTTACCCTAAAAAAAAAAAAAGAAAAAAAGAAAAAAAAAACCACTCAAGTGCCAAGTAATTGGGCTGGAGACAGAAATTCATAAAACAATTGTGTGCCTGTGTGCCTTCGAACTCTGCCTTCACACATGGTGAACTTTGAGAGTTTTTATTCAGACCACTGCAATTGCAGATGATTGAGAAGATGAGCAACACTAATTAGCAGATCAGCATATACAATCTCTTTGATCATCTTGATGCCATTGTGTTGCTGCAGCAACAGAGTGCTTTGTAAAATAGAAAGCTTTGCACTACTTTTTCTCCCTATCAAGCCAATTAAAATTGGTACAGAAACAAAGAAGTATCAAAGCATCCCTTCTGCAACCATTGCACTGTTCAGAAGGGATAGCTGCCTTCCAAGGCCTTGGAAGACACTTCCCTTCGGTTCAAAGCTTTGTATTTCTTTATTTCATGTGGCTTACAGTTCACATAAATATTATGAGAGTATCACCATATTTCATGGTCAGAGAGAAAAACAAGGTCATGTCTTCATTTTTATTTTTTTAATCATACTGCTGCAGTGTCCCACACAGGAAGCAAACAGACAGTGTACTTCAACTAACACATCCTGTTACTGAATTTTAAAGCATGATCTTGAGAGTTTTCTACCTGAGCTGTGCTAATATTCCTACACCTCAATGAAACTATAAATCCTACATGTTTTCACTCCCTGCCCAAGTGTGGGGCCCCCAACATGGGAAAAATGTGGAGTTGCTGGAGAGGGTCCAGAGGAGGGCCACAAAGATGATCCTTGGGCTGGAGCACCTCTCCTATGAACACAGGCTGAAGGAACTATGCTTGTTCAGTCCAGAAAAGAGAAAGCCGCAGGGAGACCTCACTGCAGTCTTCCGGTATTTACAGGGAGTTTATAAACAGGAGAGAAATCAACTTTTTACAAGGGTAGGTAGCAACATGACAAGGGGGAATGAGTTTATACTAAAGGAGAAGAGATTCAGATTAGATGTCAGGGGAAGTTTTTTTTACTGAGAAAGTAGTGCGGTGATGGAATAGGTTGCTCAAAGAGGTTGTGGATGCTCCATGCCTGGATGCGTCTAAGACCAGGCTTAAAGGGATTCTGGGTAGTCTGATCTAGTGATTGGCAACTTGGCCTGAGGCAGGCAGGTTGGGCCTTGATGATCCTTGAGGTCCCTTTCAATCTAAGTCATTCTATGATTCTATGATCATAAGACAGTGCCTGCTACTATTTCCTCAAGGAGCTGCCAAACAATACTATGTACACTATTCTAGTTGCAAACTGAAGTCTAAATTTTAAGGTATGGTTCAGAGGCTGGATTAGCCATTGGCAGGTGGACTCTACCTCATGAGGAGAGCAGGCAGCTAAGCCTCTCACAGACAGTCTCACTCTTCCCGGGTGTGATGGGGGAGAGAATCAAAAAGGTAGAAGTGAAAGAACTCATGGATTGAGAGAGATAAAGACAGCAGAATAGGTAAAGCAAATGCTGCCTGTACAAGAAAAGTGAAACAAGAAATTTATACACTACTTCTCACCTTCAGGCAGTTATATTTAATTTCCACTTCCAGAAAAGGAGAGCCCATTACATGTAACAGTTTCTTTGGAAGACAAGCGCCATCGCTTCAAATGTCTTCCCCCCTTCCTCCTCCTACCCACCAGCGTTTATTGCTGGTATTGACCATTACATGGTATGGTACAGGTTATCCCTTCAGTCTGTTGAAGCCAACTGTCCTGGCTGTGTCCCTTCACAGCTACTTGCACACTCCCATCTCCTCACTGGCAGGACAGCATGAGACGCTGGAAAGTCCTTAGTTCTGTATAAACACTGCTCAGCAAAGGCTGATGAGCCTCTGCGAAGGAAATTAACTATGTCCCAGCCAAAGCCATGACATGTGGTCGGAGGTACAGAACCTATACGATCCCCATTTCATGAAACCAAAATTTCAAGTCTGTCGAGTATTTCAAGTCTGAATGCTCAAAACTAGGTAGAGTTCACTTTGTTTTCAAGCTGAAATTAAAGCTTGTTAATTGAAAAGACACATCTCACCTCAATTCACTGTGCAAGGGCTGTATCTGAAGAAATCAGTGGAGCACCAGCACTGTTTTCCCAGAGCACCTACCCAGTGACAATAGCTCGGCAGCCATCTGTGGCCAAATACTGCTCAACAGAGCTCTGAGAACACACCAAGACATAATGAGAATCAGGCAGCCTTTCAGAGGGTTGAATACTGATAGTAGCACCAAAGTTTTATGAACTGCCCTGAGTCTAATGAGCATAGCCCACTGCTGTGACTGTGTCCAAAACAAGGGCTTGTCAGAATTATTTCCACCTTAAAGATGGTTGACAGCTTTATTTACATTGAAAACTTCTCAGAACATCATCCTTAATTTAAAAACCTGTATCTAACCCTTGTGGTTGATGAGCTAGAATAACATGATATCACAAGTTGGAAAAGACCCACAAGGATCACAGAGTCCATCTCCTGGTTCCACACAACACCACTCAAAATTCAAACCCTGTTGTCTTGAGAGCATTTACCCAAATACTTCTTGAACTCCAGAAACTCCAATCCACCTTTCAACTGTTTGCCTGTTTTAGTATGTACTTGTTATACTGGGTATTTTGTCCAGAAGGACAATTACCTAAATTAGTCAGATTTTTCTCTCCATCCTGCCTACTGCCTTAAGCACAAATGAAGACACCAAGCAGGCCTTCTCTTCCTATCCCTTTCCTTCTCTACTC
Source organism: Gallus gallus (assembly GCF_016699485.2). Lineage (NCBI taxonomy): Eukaryota > Metazoa > Chordata > Aves > Galliformes > Phasianidae > Gallus > Gallus gallus. The sequence continues at coordinate 34,514,992 of NC_052572.1, forward strand.
ATCTGTCTATAAAAGATGCTCCTAAAGCTGAACCCTGCCAGGGGAATGATTTAAATCCTAATCATGAAAAGAACATTGTGCTTGAAACAGATGAGTAGGCATGGAAGAAATATTTTCAGGAAAGCAAATTTCCATTAAAAAAACTTTCTTGTTGAGTAGGTCTATTAACTTTGGATAGATTCTCCCCATTCAAGGAACTCCTTGTCCATTAAACTAGCAACATTTACAGAACTGCCCTTTTTAGCAGAAAAATAAACAACACTATATTACTGCAGTCTTTTCCCAAATTCACTGAATTATCTAATGCCTGAGCCTAAAACCTTAGCACATAAAATACAAGTATTTAAAACAATTCCCTTCAATCTAAAAAATAAAATAAAAAAAATTTAATAAAGCATGAAATTCACAAAGAACAAGATCAAAAGAGCAATACTATTTACAGCCATCTCCCCTATGCTCATAATGCCGACATTTATAAATTATGTACACTTGATTAGGAAATACAATTCAAACACAATATGCATAAGTTTTAACAGCCAGTATTCAACACCCTTCAGTTTGAACAATTTGCCAGTAAAAGGGAAAAAAGAAATGAAAATACAAATATGGCACACAATCACACAGACAACAAATACTTAACGCATATAAAAAGAAACAAAACACCTCTTACTTCAGATTTAGAAGACATGTTTTCCTCCACGTCAGAATCATTGGGGTCTATAATATCATCAAATGGTGGCAGAGTAGATGTCTTCTTTTCCAGTGTATCACTTTCAATTTTGACTCTCCCCATCTTGAGCTGAGACCTGTCCTTTGTTTGTTTTTTGTCAGCTGAACAAGTAAGAACTAGCGATGGAGCATTAGGAAAGCTTTTAAATAATGACTCTGACACATTCTTTTTTCTCTTTTTTGCAGAAGGTTCATCAGAATCCAGAACAGAGGGCCTTTTTATAGGGGTCTTCTTTTCTTGCTGCTGTCCACCTGTAATGGTAAGGATGGGGGTGTTTTCAGATTTTGGCTCCTTGGACATGGATTTAGGCTCCTTGAAGGCCATCTTAGGAACCAATTTTTCATCTTTCAGTGGTTTATTTTCTTTGGGTTTCTTAGAGGATTCTTTGGAAGATTTGTTGTGTTCCCTGGAAGGTTCTTTGAAGGCACTTTTTTGTTCTTTCGAGTCTTTAGAAGTTTTTTCTTTGTGCTCCTTTGTTAACTTGTGGGGCTTCGAAAAACTGTTAGTACTGCCACTACTGCTATTTATGTTCAGAATCTTAGTTGGGTCCTGCAAAAAGAAGATACAAAACTTTAAATAAAAAAAAGAGAAGATAAACAACATAGACATGGGATTCATGTCAGAAACTCTGAACTGCAGGGTGAAAAAAAAGAAACAGTAAATGACCATGTAAGTATTGATAGAGAGACTATTACAAAGTATGAGCATGAGCAGTTATTACTGCCTGCTGGTATTTGTGAGACAAAGGTTAGTTTTTATCTCTTAAGAATCAGATATGGCCTTCAAGAAACATTTTAAGGTGAACATAAAGATCAGTTAACATTTCCTAAACTATGATCATTAAATTTCAGGGAAAAAAAAAATCACAACAAAAGATCACCATATGAATCACATATTGTTAACAGAATTACTTCAGGACTAGTGTAAAATATGTCCTCTTACTGACATTTCAGGCAGAGCTTGAGTACCACACCATGATCCCCTCTTCATCTTTAGCCAGAGCCTATCCCTTATACAGAATGGTAACTGTGGATCCAGCCTGGCTATGTCAGACATGATTTGACATGCAACATCTCAGTAGTAAATGTTGTTTAATGGAAAGCTTCTACTAAGAAGGTTTTCCTTCTTTGTGTTTACTGTTGTCTATATTGAGCATTCCATTGCGTTTTAAAATTCAATAGTTATACAATGAGATAGATTTCTGAGAGGGTGACAATTCAGAGGTCCTATAAGACAGAGAAAAACAGAAAACTTAAATGTTGGGCAGAAACATCAACCAATCATGCAAACCTCAACAAAATAATCATCCTTAACTGACTGGAGAGATGTGGACACGAAAGAGTATTGTCTCAGAAGTAAAATACAGTGCATTATGGATTAATTCTAAAAGCATCTCTAACGCTTGCTAAATGTCTGGAGAGCCCATATCCAGTCACTAGAAAGTAAAAATGTTCTACCAGTAACCTACAACACAAACATGGTGGGGAAAAACATCAACCTAGAAAATAAGAGTGAATGGAAACAATTTTTTTTTCCTCATGTAGACCTGTCTAAATGTTTAAATTTGTTTTTTCTCCCAACAACTGAAAACTAAATAACTACAAAACAGTAATTTAGATTATGCTTCGACAGCGTAATCTAAATTTTTATCACAAATAAACAGAATGGGTCTGTGACCAACAAGCCAAAAGAAAGACTCTTTGGCAAGCTTACACTGTCAAGCTCCTCTAACAAGTCAATTTTGAAAATTCCATATATATATATATATATATATATATCTATATATATATATATCTATACACACACATACATACACACACACTAATACATATACTAATATCTGCTAATATTCTGTAGCAATGAAAGATAAATTACTTTGAAATACGAAGTTGTAAATACAAATCATTATATTTCTAAACAACAAACAATATAATGGTGACATGTGAACATATGAATGTGAGGCACTTCCTTATTTCCCAGGCCAGTAATTAAAAATAGAAATCACATTTCCATCCCCTGAATCTCCTAGTACTACAACAGGCAATTAGTATTCCATCTGGAAAAAGAGAAAAATACCTGTGCTTGTTCAAAAACTAGTAAAGCAATACTTCACTTACCACCGATTCTTACTTACATCCCTGTTCTGCATTATTTTGATGTGGCTAACAGTAAGTTTACACTGAAGAAATGTTCATACCTACTGACATCAATGGACTAAGCCATGATCTAAAAAATACCTAGAGAGACCTTTCTTCTCAAGTTATTTCCCAGGAAAAGCCTTATTGGCTCAAATATTTTCTATCCAACTAAGTCTCACCTTTGGCCCATGAGATGATTTCTTCTTCACTTCAGAAAAAGACAGGGAGTTACTAGGAAGGTTGGGGAGATGAAGGCTCTGCCCTGAAGAGAATGATGTGCCATCTGTCATAACCATAATCTGTTAAAAGAGGGAAAGCATGTAAGTCAAGTATTTCCAACAATCTGACCTGAGTAAGTAGCAAATCACTTTACGATGAAAATAAAATTCATACAGCAAACAGTGTCCTTGTTTATTTTCAACAAAGAATGAGTTAATGAAACCACTTGGCCATCCACTATTGAATGAACAAATTATATCCTTCAATTTCCATACAACTACAATGCACCCTCAGAAAACTGCAACGTTTCTTCCAATACAATTTTTTTTTACGTGGCACTGTGTACTTGGGCTTCTTTCCCTTGTCCCAGGCAATGTCTGGCACAATATTTGTATGTTTGTCCTACCTGCTCTAGAAAGATCTGCAAACTACTCATGTCCCACACAGAAATACGTATGTGCATATGTCTTTACTCTCCACTAAAGCAATACAACAGAATATTGTGTTTGCCAAGGGTGGCAAGGTTGTGGTGGCAGGGGTGACCTCAGAAAAGAGACCCTGTACTGGACAGAGTGAGTTCCAGTTAGCTCCAACAGCCTCACAGCAGGACACAGCTGAATGCGGAGGCAAAGCTAGTTATGCCTCTAGGAAAAGATTTAAGGCTGAGATGGAGAAAATCAAATGGTGAGAAACTGCAGTAAAAATACCAAAATTGGAAAGATGCCAGAGCAGGTATTTATCTGCAGCCTGCAGAGAGAACCATTCCAGGGAGATTCATACATAGCCCAGAGAAGACCACACACCAGTGCAGATGGATATACCTAGAAGGGCTACAGCACGAGAGCCACACTAGAACAGTTCTTGAAGAACTGTGGTCTGTAGACAGAACCCACACTGAATCAGGGCAAAAGCTTAGAAGAGGAAGGGGCAGCAGAGAACTGTTAAGGATTGACCCTTTGTACTGCTCATGGAGGTGGAGGAGAAAGAGGTGTCAAGAATGAAGGAGTAATGTTGATCATGGGAAGGAGGGAGGAAGGAAAAGTTGTCATGAAGTTCAATTTCTAACTTCAAGCTTCTGCTTTACGTAGTGCATAGTACATTGGAAGGCTGGTGACCAAGGGTAACAAGGGTCTAACTGCCTGTCTTGATTTCAAGGACTCCTAAGTACAAACCGATAAACCCCAGGGACCACAGATAATTCAGCTAATCATAGAGTAGTGCCCCACGGTTAGCACATTCAGTGGCAAATCTCAGGTGTACACATGTATACTTCATTTTAACTCTCCAGTCAGTACAAGTCAAGAGGGGCAATTATTTACTATCCACTTCTTTTTCAAGCCGGGATTTCAATTTCTTTGTTTATTCAATTATTTATTAAACATAAACTCAAAATAAATCTTTTTGCAGTCAACATTGTTCAAAAGATGTGGTAGCCTAGAGAATATTAAGGAGCATGCCTAGGTAATAAGTATTACTTTTTTTGGCCTGTAAGTTGAGCATATGTCCATGCTGCAACTAGAATCCTGGGGAGGATAATGCAGGCAACCTTAGTCAAAACTTAGGTTCCTTCCTTTTCCATAGGCTCACGTACTAAAAAAATATTTTTGAAAATTATTCATGTATTCAAGTTGTGAAGTAACATACCACACCGGGCACATAACAAATTTAGTCCCGTTTCCCTTTTTCATTTCTCAGACTGGTAAGCCTGACCACAGAAGGAGACAGAAATTCTAAGACCAACAAGGCAGAAAACAGCGGCATCCATCTTGTAGTCACAGCAAAGTCAACAGCAACCAGCTACTGTAAATAACTTTTTTGGCCTCGTGAATACTATCGAACCTCAACTTACCTAGGGTTTTGGCCGAATTCAGCACAGCTGAACACAAGGAAGGGCAGAAGTAACAAATAATCAGTGATAAGAAAAGTGTAGCCACATGTAAATATCTACTGTGGATTAAGTCACCAGGCAGCCAAGCATCACGCAGCCATTTGCTCACTCTTGCACAGTGGAACAAGGGAGAGAATGGAAACAAACAAACAAACGAGGTAGAAAGCTCGAGATAAAAACAGTTTAATATGACAGAAATAAAAGGGAAAATAAATAAATAGATAAGAATAATATACAAAACAAGTAACGCACAATGCAATTGTTCATCACTTGTTGACTGATGACTAGCTACTGTCCAAGCAGTGGAATCTTCCTTGGCCAACTCCTGGTTTATAGTTCAATATGATGCCATTTGTTATGGGATCATTTCTTTAGCCAGTTTGTGCCACTGTCCTGTTTCTATCTGCTTCCAGCACCTCATGCTCACCCCCCCCCCCCCCCCCCCTTAGCCAGCACCAGTCTCCTTGCTGGCATGACAGTATGAGAAGCTGAAATGCCCTCAGGCTCTATGCTGCACTGCTCAGTGTGTTTTCTTCTAAATCCAAAACACAGCATCAAACCAGCCAGTATAATGAAAAATTATCTATCCCAGCTGAAGCCAAGACAACACCATAAGCCTGTACAACAGACAATGATAGAGACAAATTCATTTTCTCTGTCTTCTCTAACAAAACGAATCAAGTGGATTGTTAAATAAGATTGTTCTCCTTTAAATTGAACTTAATGCAATATTTTAAATCCACCAACTCCATCACAGAAAATACCACTTGCATTAAGACTAATTAATCTTTCAGCAAAAGCAGATATAAGATTACCCGTTATTACAGAGTTTAAAGCAAGCATTTTGGTGAAACAAGCAGTTTTGCTCATGCACTCATGCAAGAAAATGATGCATACGTATGTTATGCAGAAACAAAGTCTGGAAGATGAGGGTTTGTCCTGTCTTAACAAATAAAAGTAAAGAAACAAAAAATGCTGCTAAGAATCTTTCTCCCATAGTAGGAAGAAAATGGCAGCCTCCAAAAGTACAGAATTCTGACTCACTAGAATAAATTTAAATTCAATAATTGCACAAATTTTCTTTTTAAACTTATGAAACATTTCAGTTTTGAAATATTTCTATATTTTGTATTTCTATTATTTGTACAATACATATTCTTAGAAAACTGACATTTTAAAAAAAATAGATGGACGTCTCAGATAACTCAGTTTCTAGACAAGTATTAAAGTACTATTTGGATAATTAACAGCATGCAGACTATATATTTAGAAACAGACTCTCTAAAGAGGAATCTACCGGGCTTGGACAGGTAACATTAGTACCATCTGAGGTCAGGCAGCTACAGGAAATCTGTCATAGTTCTATACATACAGTTTTTTGAAAACTCTTCTGAAATGTTTGATCTCAGTGAACAAAACATCAAAAAAGAGCAAAAAGCCTCCAGAAACATATATATTTTTCAGTGAAATGCATTTCCTCTTTGGCTAAACTTAGGACATCGAGTTTAAACACTACCAGTGGAATAACTGAGCTGTCAGAATTGCAGTACCTTCTACAGTAGGTTACAGAATATGCTGTTCATATGTTTGTATGTACATACGTACACAAAAGGAACAGAAGATGAGAGCCTATAACAGCAAGATAACTGCATCAAGAATGCAAGGTCATCAAAAGAAAAGTAAGAAGTCTCCATTACATCCACTCTAAATAGAGGGTTTTTTTTACTCAGTTTCTCCTTTCTGCACTGTAAATCCCCTGCCAGTTTAGAATTGCAGAGAAGAGTTTACCCTAGAAGGATGCCATAGCCAGTGCTGAAGCCAGGAATGCAAGACCAGCCAGGGCTGGTGCTGCCATACTCTACAATTAGTTTGGAGACGTAAGACAGCAAACGCATTAATTTCTCTTCTCAATCATTACGCAAGTTACTGCTCTGCTCTGTACAGGTCATCAGCTCAGTAGGATCAGACAAACTGGTGAGAACAGATACCAGTAAAGGTGTTAGTGAAGCAAGGTGAGATGATAGAGGCAATAGCCTAGCTTTGAATGAGTAAGTTTAAACAGCCATGTAATCACGCCATGAATTCATCACTACGTAAAGCATGAAGTTGTAGTTATAGCCTTGCTACTGCCTGAGAGATTTAGCTTAATACTGACCATACTCAAGCAGAGCAAAGGTCTAGCTAAGCTCACAGCATGTCTTTGATGTGGTCAACAGGAACAGTCTGAGGAAATATACAAGTACAGGACAAACTGCAGTGTTATTCCTACCTCCTTTCAGGATTCCTTTCAGCAAATACCAGTTCACGGAATTCCTCCACCAGAGGCTGAATCCACACTGTTGTTTTTAACAAGCCTCATGCTAGTTCATTATACAAACTGTTATGCTGTCATCTCATTGCTTTTTATTCATTCATATTTATGTCCTGGATCTGAAATGTGTGGCAATGTGCTCCACTATTTAATCATGCATCTTCCAAAAAAGAAAACAAAATCATAGAATGTTTTGGAGTGGAAGGAATATTTAAAGACCACCCAGTTCCAATTCCATTGCCATTGGCAGGGCTGCCACCCACCAGCTCAGGTTGCACAGGGTCCCATCCAACCTGGCCGTGAACATCTCCACAGATGATGGCACATCCACAGCTGCCCAGGGCAACCTATGCCAGTGCCTCACCACCCTCTGAGCAGACAATTTCCTCACGTGCTACAAGATGTTACACTCATAAATAAAAGTGAGAAAAGAGGAAGGAGAGGGAGGTCTCTCATTATGAAAATGTTTCTCCTCCCACATAACTGCTACAAGTATCAAGGTCCTGCTTCCCAAGATGTGGCTGAACATGAGTCGCTAGTGAGAAGTAGGAAATAACTCTTTTCTCTCTGTCCTTTCTTCCACACATACCTCACTCCTGCCCAACTAACACAACTGAAGTGACTGTTATCTGTGGCTCGTTTTGTGGATGTGGGGAAAGCAACAGCTGTTGTATACCTTGATTTTAAGCAAAGGTTTGTGCAAACTGCCACAACCTTCTTACAGCCAGATCTATGAGATATGGACTGGATAAAAAGAAGATGAGATGTGTGGAGAATTAGCTGGACTGCTGAACTCAAATGGTCCTGCTGACGTGTGAAGACCAGCTGGAGGCCAGTGACTACTGGTATCCCTCTGGACTCAGTCAACACGTGATTAAAAAATGCTTAATGTTTTCATTAATGACCCGTAGGGAATTCTCAGCAAGCTCATAGATGATATACAGGTAACTATTTCTCAGGGAGGCCCCTGCACTCTTCAGAAGAACATGAGAGTTAGAATGGAACATTTCAAGGGAGAGAACAAAAAGTAGTAGATTATCTATTTCATAACACACATAGAAAGTTAGAGGGTGACGCCAACTCTCAAGAAAATCAGTCTCAGATCTAGTGTATATGGAGGTGATAGCTCCGTGTCAGAGGATGCTGGTGAAGACAAAGATAAAAAAAACAACAGCAGTACTGCTTAATGAAATAACTGCTAGACATAACTGAGCAAAAACAAGAGAAAATACATGTCCATTGATGTTATTCCCTGTCCTGCCCCATTGTCTCCTCCAGTGTCACCAAAGACAGTTAATGCAGTTAACAGACAGCTCATTAATAATACAAGTCAGAGTTGAAATGAGACACACTCCATCCCACCATCTCTGTGAAAGAACTGACTATTATTATTTCACTATAACTGGGTGGTTTCCTACACCACCTTCAGTAAGCCATTCTATACAAAAGTTTTAATTTAGGTTAGGAAGAGAACTTAAAAAAAAAATTAAGTTCAACAAGATCTCATCCTAATAATGTATCCAAGAAAAAAAAATATCAAAACAAGGCAATACTATTGCCAGATATATAAATTACCACAGTATACAAATATCACATTAACACTGTGTTGCTATTGTCTAGTATAGTAACTAACTCCCACCACATAACAGCAAATACACAAGAGAAATAAGCTGTCTTTTACACTCGTTGACCTCACAGGCAGACACAGAAGATGGCATTAGGTATTTATTTTTAAACATTTTTCTTACCAGTCCAATGCTAGAGAACAACTATATTATTTTTCCCTATGTACAACTGTATGTTATGAAGCACTATATACATAAGTATTAAAACCTAATCTGCTGGCAATACTTTCTGGCCTCTAGTTCAAACAGCCTCGACTAGCCTGTAGATGTTGAGTTTGTAACTAACACCTTTGTCCACTACTTGCTTTAAATAAAAGACAGCTTCCCAGGCAGAGACAAAATATATCCTCCCAACAACAAAATCAAGCCAGTAGGTTTTGAGTAGGAATGATCCTACCTTATTCATACACCTGAAGCGACCAGTCTCTATAATACTTGAACTGCAAGCACCCTCTAAACTTATTCTAATTTCCTTCTCAGAAAACTGAATACCATGGAAAGAAAGGCTGTCATGCATTTAATTTATGTAGAAGTTCCATGTGCCACTGAACAACATAAGGGATCAGGGAACAACTGTGCACTACCAGTTAACTCTACATAATCACAGAGTCAGAGAAGAGTTCATGCTGGAGAGGACCTCAAGAGATCATCAGGTCCAACCTTCCATGGGGAAAGGGAGCCTGAACAAGATTATCTAGCAGCCAGTTCAATCATGTCCCTGAGTGAGTTGTTCCAGTATTACACAGTGATTGTTCTCCCTGTAAAAAAGTTATATCAAGACAAAACTTCTCCCATTGCAACTTGTACCTTGTCTTCTCCATGTGGCTCCCTCGTGGAGAGAGAGACCTCTGTACTCTTTGTAGCTACTTTTGACAAGGCTCTCTGTATTAAAAAGACCTAAATTCTTCAGTCTTTCCTCATAGGACAGGTTCTTCAGCCTTACAATCATCACAACCCTTTACCAGGCCCTCTCCAGTCTGCCCACGTCCTTTTCAAATTGTGGGAACTAGAAGTGTACACAGTACTCCATGTAAACCTGGCAAGTACTGAGTACAGCGGAGTGACCATATCTCTGCTAGCAATGCTGCTGCTAGTGCAGCATAGGATCGAATTTGCCTGTTACTACAGCAGTGCATTACTGACTGGTGTTCAGCTTGTCCCAGTCACTCTGGGAGATAGTTCTCACTTCTGACGTGTCCATCCAGTTACGTGTAATCAGTAAACTTGATCACGACGCTTTCAATTCCATCAGCCGGATCATTAATGAAGATATATGAAAATCTAGTGGCCTTCTATGACAGAGTAACTACTTCAGTGTCCAGGGCAAAAAGAACTTCTGTACAAAGGCCAGTACTTCTCTAAGGCCTTTGACGTGGACCCACACAACATCCATGTCTCTGAACTGATAGTGATGGATTCACTATTCAGTGTATAAGGAATTGCCTGGATGGCTGTATCCAGAGGCTGGCAGTCAACAACTTAATGTCCACATGCAGACCAGTGACAAGTCATGTCTCTCTGGGGTCTGTACAGGGACCAGTACTGTTTAACATCTTTGCCAGTGATGTGGACAATGGAATGGAGTGCAAGCTTAATAAGTTTGTGAATAACACTGAGCCAAGTAGTATAAAAATACAACAGAAGGAAGAGACACCATTCAGAGGGACCGTGACAGGTCAAAAAAGCAGGCCCACATATACCTAACAAAGTTCAAGGCCAGTGCAAGGTCCTGCAGCTCAGATGGGGCATTCCCAAGAATGAATACAAGCTGTGTGATTAGTTCATTAAGAGCAGCCCTGCACAGGACTCAGGGGGTACTTCTGGGAGAAGAACTAAACATGAGCTGGCTGCGCAGGCTTGTTACCTAGAGAGCCAGTCATACACTGGGTTGCTTCAAGAGAATAGTGACCAATATTTTCTCTCTCTGCTCTGTCCTCGCGGGGCCCAACTTGCAGCCATCCAGCTCTGGGGCGTCCAACACAAGAAAGATGCAGAGCTGTTGCAGCAGGTCCAGAGGATAGCCAGAATATGATCAGAGGGCTGAAGCACCTCTTGTATGAGGAAAAGCTGAAGAATCGGAGTTGTTCAGCCTGGAGAAGAGAAGGCTCTAGGGAGGTCAGGTTGGATGGGGCTTTAGGCAACCTGATCTAGCAGAAGTTGTCCCCATGTATGGCAGGGAGGTAGGAACTAGATGATCTTTAAAAGTCCCTTCCAACCTAAGCCATTCTATATTAAACTGTGAGCCATTTTTCGTGGACCCTTTTCCAGTAAACAATATGAAACCATAATACCTGTACATAAACCTACTTACAACTGATTCTCAGGTTGCCCTATAAAAACTGACTTGCCAAAGACAGCACTGTTATCTACCAACAAGATGAATATCTTGGAGTACCCACATAGCCAACAACAAGAACCTGCTTTCAGAACACTAAGCATTGCTTTTCAGATCTCAGTAGAGAAAGCAAGAGGAACAGTCTCAAAGTCTTCTATTACTGAGAACTTCTAAAACCACACACCCTGTCACCCCTAATACGCAGGAATCACAGTCCACCATTCTACACAGGTACTGTGTTAGAAACTGTATGAGCTGTCACAGTTGTTCCACATTAAGACTATTTTAAGGCACATCAGAGCTCCTGTAGGGGAATGGAGCACTACCAAAAAGCTTGTCTGTCTTCTACTTTTTATTTTCCTTAATGCAGGGAGGCCATCAATGCTGGAATAATCCTGTTCCCATAGGGTCCACACCTAGCTACCTGTGGTTTCATTTAATGAGCTGGTAATTCATCAACATCCCCACAAAGCAGCCTTTGAACAGGTAGAAAAATTTCCCCCCAGTGAGCTGCTGAAAAATTTAAATTGTACTTTTAGTCAAATCTGAGATCATCTATTAGAATTCCAGGCAAAATGACCCATTACTACTGCATTTCTCCAGCACTAAAGATGCAATTATACTTGTCTGGCATATGGAATAAACAGATTTCTTTGTGTGGTCCTGGGCTGCTGCCACCCCACATCATTTTACAGTGAAGAATAAATTCATTCAGTACTGAAAGCACTAAGAGTAACAACAAAAACAATTGCTCTGAACAACTATTTCTATTCAAGAAAGTAATAATACCGTTAACAGAAACCCACAGCTTAAAGGACAGAAAGCCTCTTTGAATTCTTTTAAGTTATCTGCCTGAAACTAAAGTAATACGCCATTTAAGAAAATTCAATTATCTAGTTATGAAAAGTACAAGCTTAAAGATATAATGCTGCTCGAGGGCAGGGATTATCTAAAGTTGGCTCCAGGTAAAAGCCAACTATTCTGACACTGAACGATTGAAAGGAAAAAGGGAGCAGAGAGAAGAGGGAGATCCTCATGATTTCATCATGTGTTAAAACATGAATTACGTAGGTTTATGAAGCAACTGGAAATGTATTTCTCAAATACATCTCAGAAATAAAATCTCAGAAATAAAACAGAAAGCAGTGCTTCTTTTATCTTAAAACCAAAATTTCTACTCTGATAGTTTTTTTTTTTTCCTAAAAACTCCACCCCCTCAATGTTTTTCCTCCTTCCTAGCTCACTAATAGACCAACTGTCTTTAAGGAGACTTACCTTGATGAAGGAGCACAGCCACTTGTATTTCCAAAATCATTTTAAAGAAAACAGATAATAGCAACACCTTTGCTGCTAAAAAGAATGACTGCTACTCTAAACACAACCTCTTTCTGCACGCTCTGAGTCTGAAACGTCAAACTATATCATCACTAACTGTGTAAGTTTGCAGTAATGTTACGACTTTCTCTTTTATGAAAGGAAATCTAAGCCTGAAATGTTGTCTGCATAGTACTATTGGAGGAGTAAATGACTGATTTTGATTCTCCTACCAAAAAGGCAAGATCATTTCACAGTACAAACATTATTTGCAGCAGAGAGATAAAAGAACATTAAACTGCTGTCTTAACTTGAATCGACACTACCTTTTCCTGCAAGATTCAAAAACTGCATCACACTGAAGCAAGTGATGCTAGATCAAGCCTAAGCTTTTCAGAAACAAAATCTAATTTAAATATTATTCAGTATCTTCAAAATTAATTAGTTTATACTATCTGAATAAGAAGATTAGGTAGCATTTTCTTTTTTTTTTTCTGAAAACGAAAGATGTGCAATCCAAAATAGTAATAGAATGAGCACTGATAACATTAAATGTATCATTAAGTCACACTTTGTTTATAAACAGGTTTAGTGGGCTTCAACATACAAAATCTGCTTAATACTGGAGGTTATCATTAGCTGAGTATAACTTCCCTGTTAGTATCATCTCTCTACCCATATTCATTCAGAGGAATAGCAAAGCTACCTCTTTCCTCTTAGATTTCCAGGCTTTAAAGGCTGAAACTGAGCAGAAATGGTAATTGACTTATCTAGGAATGAAAGGCTATATAATGATCAATGCTTCATGGCATTTAATTGATGGAAACTTCAATCCTGCTGTACTTAGTCATGTATAATTTTGCACAGTATCTAGAGCAAGAGCTCTGTAAGAGACTGCACATACAGAATTCTGTCACCACTAGTAGCTTGAGGATTTGCTTGGTGAAAAAGTCAAATAACCACCAAAGCCATCACTTGTACATAATATGTCTTCTAGGATTTCAAACAGGTTAGACTGTGATATCTGCTGCTAATTTAAATTAGTCATGTTCACATACATATTAGTTTCTCATCATTACGTACTACACTGTGGAAGCAGAGGAAAAAATTCTCAAGTTTGTTGTGAAAATGTTAACACTTCCTAAAAGAAATATCATTTAGAATATATGCAAAAAGAGACAGATTATAAATAATTACACAGAATATTTTGACAGAATTTACTCAGTGTACTCTTTTCTCCATAAATATTTGTTTATATTTACAAAAGTAAGGTCAGCTAACAGTAGGTTAATAGCAGAAATAAATATTTCTGAAGAGCTTGGTAAAGGACTTGGACAGGGGCTTAGTAAGAGAGAACCAAAGGTTTATATTTACCTGCCTGACCACAGGAATAGTGTCTTTAAAGCCAAATCAAATCATTCTCTCTGTAAGAGTCAAAAAACATTTCTTATATTGGAAGAGAAAAATCAGCAGTTTGGTGACCTCCTATGATTGAAGACTGAGGGTACTTTCGTGCTTCAGTTTTCATGATAGCAAATGTAACATTAAGATAGAAATATTCCACAGAGTTAAACTTAATGACTGGCACTACTCAAAATGTATTGTTTGCCTTAGCTGAAGTGACATAGAAGCATTACAAAGCTATACTAAATTTGTTTTCTTACTTGTTTAATTGCCTGTAATATCTAAATGTTACTCTTACACTCCCAGTCAACTGTAGGAGAACCAGTCAGACCTCTAGGCGTGTGGAAGGGGATACATATGGAGAAGGCGGGGAAGGGAATCATAAGACGACACTGGCAATGTGTCTGCAGTTTTATACTTTTTCCTTTAAAAAAAAACAGGTTATTAGTCTGAAAGATAGCTGCTAGAGCAAATGCTTTTCTACCTCTTACTAGTTTGCATTTGAGACATGGCCTGACTGAAGAGCAAAAGACATGAACCTTCAAGAGTCAGCTCAAGAAAACTCCAGAGCAAGAGATAGACAAGTCTGTTCTGAATAAGAAAGCATGAACATCTCAAAGAAAGTCTGGGTTCGTCTACTGAATGAAGCCAAATACTTCCAGTTGTAAATTCAAACTGCAGCTGTTTTCCTAAGCTCTACTTCCTTCAAGCATATGCCTTGGCTTACGTATGAAGAATGTGACAGTTGCTTACTATTTTACAATAAAGCCTGCACTGTTCCCTGGGGAAGGACGTAGTGCTTGCTACATAAGTAAGTTTATGAAAATGAGAAATATCATGTTTAGTAGTTTACTCCAGTTGAACTACATGTCCCATGACTATTCCTTGGAAAGCAACTAATGAGAGGTGCAACGTGAAGTGCACAGAAATAAAGCAGTTTACACTATGACTTATAAGCATAGCAACAACGTCCTCCACCTTCAAGTGCTCTTTCTAAAGCTACCACTCAACATTTTACATTAATACGGTACCTAATTCATTTTGAAGAATATGAATTTGATTTTGTCTGACTTGTTGCCAAAGAAATTCAGTGACTAGAATTATTAATTACTGACTTCAGTAAATGCAAAACCCACCTCTTGTACTTTGTTTTACCGTAAGTGTCCTTAGTCTAACATGTTGCAGTTACATCTAAGTTAGTGTTTTGTGGATTAATTCACTGGTCTATTTTAACTACACTTGGAAGTGAGAACCAGCTTTCCAGAACATCAACAAAAGCCAAAGAAAAATGATGATCAGTATTTCAATTTAACAGAAGTATTATGGGCCTTTCAACATTGGGTGATTTAAGAGCCCTTCATAGAGACTTTTAACATTGAGAGAAAGTTAATAGATCATCTCTCCTGAGTTGGCTGGACATATCCCTACATTGGAAAACCTAGAGAGGGAAGCACAGAAGACTGACAGTCTCAAGAAAAAGGGACTCATTTATGGAAGGAAAATGGGAAATAATATGAAAAAAGAAAAGGAAAAAAAAAAACCACGCAGTTTGCTTCCTCCAGAAGACAAAAGACAATGATGTGAACATTCAAGGAAACAATTTCATTAAAACATCCCATATTTCACTGTTTACAATGAAGTAGTATTTTTGCTTTTATTAATTCATGAAACCTAAAAATAGAAGGTGCAGAAAATGAATAATGAAAGGTCGTTTAATGTTTTTTCTTCTTTCTTTCTCTTTACTCGTTCCACCCTCCCCAAGTTCCTAAGTTCCTACCAGCATACATTTAGATTTATTACACTTGTGGGTAAAACTTGTTTATTAACAACTGACCTGATATGATTAATATTAAAGCAGCTGCTCATGAAGTTTTCCAGAATACAATCTTGATGTTTTATTTGGAAACACACTAAAAAGCCAATACACTGTCCAGACATGGATACCCTCTTGCACCTAATAAATGCAAACACAAAACACAGCTCACGCTTCTATTTCAATACCACTATAGTTGTAACAGTTCTCTTCTCCAGGAAGATAGCAAGGTCTTTCAGACTATGCCTGCTATTTATTTTTTGCTTTTTTTCCCCACAGATACTCTTCAAAAAGATTATTCACAAACCAGCTCCCCCTTGTCACCAACCCCTGAACCTACTTTTATACAACTGTACCAGATAAAGCTAACCATTTTTGTTACTTACGACTGGTCAAAAGTATAGATATTGGCCTAATGTAGACACACAAAGCATTGGTTTGCTTTTCTTACCAGCCTACTGAGGAAGTGAAACAAATGACACTCAAGAGCAGGACGGCAACCAAGAGGGACCCAGACAGGCTGGAGGAACAGATTAACAGAATTTTCATGAAACACCATCAGGACAAATTCCAAGACCTGCAGCCCCCTTAGTCCTGTAAAAGAAGCTGGGGCACTGGTGGCATTCAGCTGAGCAGGAGCCAACTGAGCACCTATGTAGCAGTGCCTGGAGTTGCTGGACCATGACATGGCACTAGAGCCAGTGACGGCAGGGGCTAGGGGCTTTGCCGTGTGAGACAAGGCTGTGGAGCAAGACTGGTTCAGCCACGAGAAGGGGAGGCTTCAAGGACACCCAGCAGCAGCCCCAGCACCAGGGAATGGAGGAGCGGCAGCCAAGCTCTACACACAGTGTGAGGTGGGAAGGTGAGAGGCAGAAACACAAGCTGAGACACAAGAGGCTCATGCTGGAGATGAGAAGCCTTTTGACCAATAGAACTGCCTGGCCACGAAGCCAAGGCCCCAGCCTGTGGGGTTTCATGCCCCAGCTGGGTGAAGAAGCCCTGAGCAGCCACACTTGAACCCCAGCAGACCAAGGACTGCTGTTCCAGTCAATGTGTGACTCCACTATAGTGTGAAATACAGTAGAGTGATTTCCACCAACAGACAAAATGTAAGTATATTCCTGATGTTCTAACCCTCTACACCTTATAAAAAGACTAACTTACTTTGGGATTTTTTGTACCCATTAATTCTACAAATATGTGAAGAAGTCCTGGTAAATTTTCTGGTTCAGAGTATTCATACATTATATAAATTCCAGTGTGTTTATTCATAATTACTTTCTAACTTGCTCTTCTACTACTGAATTCATTTTGCATTATGTAGAACCATCTACCTTTAGAAGAGAGACATTTTATGTTCCTTTTGCATAACTCATCACAACAGCTCGCCCATACTTCATCTCTGGAGTGGCAAGCAAGTAATGTTTCATGTACAAGGCCTAAGTTCTGCTTTCTTAGAAGTAAACATGAATCATTTCATTGTTAAGAGGGATCTACTACATTAATCACAAGAACACTTCACTTAGTTTCACTGCCCAGTCAACCTTTATTACAGTAATCATGCACCAGCAATGAGCAGCAACATCCGTGTAACTGCTTTTGACATGGGTGCAGGACTCACCCCTCCTGCCTTTAGCAGCTTTCTTCTGAATTCCTCTGTCGGGTTGTTGAATGTGAGCTTTTCACAGCGGAGGTGATTTACAGGTGGGTGGCCTTCAAGATGCAGGAATAAGTCATAGTCAAATCGAACTTTCTTAGGTTCTTCCTGAGGGTTGAAAATAACCAGATAAAAAGGTCTAACGCCAAAACTAAAAAAAAGGGCTGCATCAGTCTGTAAATTAAAATTACATTATTTTTAACCATTCTCTGTGTTCTGAGATACATGATAGAATTTACCAAGCGTCAGCTGGGCTACAGTAAATTAGAGAAGGTCCTACCAGCACATCATAATACATGGGAAAATGCATGAACTTCAAGCTGTCCTGACAAGGCTTATTTGAAGGTGATGTCTGGAATAGGCTAAAGACACACACAAAGCCAAATATCATGATTCAGCTGACACAAGGTAACTCAGTCACCAACACAATCGTTTCTGAGTTGTAGCTAATAGAGAAGACGCTGCAGTAAATCCTTGGATACAATTTCCTCCACAAATTCAAAGAAGTTGTAAATAAGGGTAAGACTGAATCTGCTGCAGCAAATTATAGTTGACTCCTAAGTATGCTGTCTGTGTATTTATTAATGGAACTTCATTTCCTTGAACCAAATTGGGCAGCAAGACTTCAAGTATTCCACCACAGCTTCCAAGCATTTAAAATTATTTGCCACTATAATGAAAAAAAAGACAAATGTTCCCTGTACCAATATGGAGAGAAAAAGAACAGGAAAGGCAAATTTATCTTGGACAGAATCAGTGCTCTGCTATTCTGAGAAATCCTCAGCTGGAAAAGGACACTACTGTGACCATATAAATTTCAATTGCTAATACCACAGAAAAGATGTTAAGTATGTTTTGTGTAACACATTTACACAGATGCGTTCTAGATGTTGTATAAAACTTAAGTGCTCTTCTAAAGCAATATCAAGTAGCCCTTTCTCCAAAGGTCCAGATGTGACAAAGAAGGAACCAAACCAATGACAGTCTTAAGGCAGAACACAAGTAAAAGGGCAAATTCTCTACTCTAGCAAAAATGGGGAACCACAATGGAGGAGGAGGAAGAGATGCAGCAAAATTTCAGCATATAAACAACAATGCATCTTATCTGTGTTTTGTTCAGTAACAGACATCCCTATTGCTCAAAAAAAAAAAATCACATTAAAATGTTCAGTTTTGATTCAGGATATAAGGGATATGAAGAACAGAAAGAATGAAAGTCTCAGGTTTTCAAATATGGTGTAGGGATATTCTCAGCATCTTGTTTCTAAACATGGAACAAAGACAACAACAAGGGAGCTGAGATGAAAAGCTTGCAATAGCTTATTTTTTGATGGCTGAAAAGAGTAGTTGCCTTATACAGACCATTTTCTTCACAGACAGTATTCAAAGGCAATCATGGATGAAGATATTTCTTATTAAAAGATGAACACGATTTCTTTGCAGAAAAAAGGAAGACTGCACCACAGAAAACTGTGACATTGCTATAGGCAATCAGTATTGGCAGCTTTCTCATAAAAGTTATAAAAAAAAATCATAAACTGGAGTTTTTAAAGAAATCTGTAGAAAGTTTGATGAACTTAAGTAGTAATTTCAAAGCAGACTTTCACTAAATATACCACTCCCTGTACCACTGCCATTAATTCAAAACAGTGAAGTCCTTACAGTGAAAGCAGGATATACTGCAGTTTCTGAGTCTTATCCTAAACTGACTGTAATTTCCAGAATAGGAATCTTTCAACCTAAAGCCTTCTTCCAAGGAATTTGTCTCAGTGGCTAACAACTATACCTCGAGGGCTATTAAGTTTGTGGCACGGGATGTTTGTTATTATCTTTTAACATGGAACATTTTTTGTCAAGTTAAAAGGACTATTAGATTTTCTACCAATTTCTACTTTGTCCCGGGAAGAGGGGCATCCTCCATTATCCAAATGGCATCCTGTACCTCTGCCTTCTCTCTTCATTAGGGTTCTTTCTGAACTAGAAATGGAAAGGTTATCTACCTTGAATAAGTGATGATGGTCTGTCTCCTCTTCCTCCTTCTAGCTCCTCTTTGTCTGTACTGGAATACCTGTGAAGTGGCTTAGAGGAGGAAGAGTAACTGAACCAGGAGAAAGCATTAATTTGCCTCAGGAATGCCAGCTCAACTTTTGTGCCACTTCTCCATCATATTGCACCGAGCCCAGGAAAGGGCATGATACTGCAGCTGTGTGAAGAGCTAGCTGACTCACAGTCCAACTGCTGCTCGTTGTATTCTGTAACACCAAAGTAGGGGTGGGGGATGTCTGCAAACTTCCTAATTCCACATGCTGCTTGAGGGTGAGGTGAGTTGGAATCACTGATGCCCTCTTGATTACAGTCTAAACCACAACTCCTGCTGGAAAACTCCTGAGACTTGTAGGTCTCCACTGTCAAAGGCATCCAAAACTCTGATTGGAAAACAGAAAAAGAAATGTCGGGGGGGAAGCCTTCTGTAGGGATGCTTCAATGAATCACTGTCAGAATTCTGACTTCGTTATGGGCCTGCCTGGTTATGGGATGACCTCTTAACAGAGGAGTTAAAAAGCATGCCAAAAAAGCCAGCCAACTCAATGAAGCAGTTCTTTTTCCCTTTCCAGCAGCAAACGGGGTAGACTGAGCCCTTTTCCTCACAGATTGATACAGGGAACATTTCAGAATTAACTTCCAAATCCACTACTTAGAAAGTGCCTCAGTAGAATTATCTACACCTCACACTTTAACAGAGTTTCTGTGAAAGGCAGAAGAATAATGGAAGATCTTCGTGAAGGCAAACAGAGCTAATCAAGTTGTGCTCTAAACTGAATTTTAAGTGTGCACATTTCCAGCAGAAGACTTATTACCCATTTTCATTTGTTTTTAGGCTTTTCATAAAGCAGTTGGCATTTTAAGGAAGGTGAAATACTGACTTCATTAGAACAATGTTATATTACATCTTGGAATTATAAAAATACCTATCCAAGTATCTTTGAAGCATGCATGAAGTAAAATAACAGGTCCACTTTTCAAAGCACAGAAGGAATCCAAAGTATTGAAATTATTAAAATTCTGTGCATTAAATCCACAAAATAGTTAGAGCTTCTTTAATTCTACTGAAGTCCAGTTCTTTTTCTCCAAACAAGTTATTTATTTGCAATACAGAACCTACTAGGTACATTAAAGGAAATCTCTCTATTTACTATCTGAGAGACTGTAAGGTAAGTGCAGTATTTACTTTCACACTACATCTGAGATATCACAATAATGCAAATGTTTTAGAATGGCACTAGCTTTGTTTCTAAACTATGCCCCAGTAGTGTTGAGTAGAACCAATGTTCACCTTCACTCTAAAATAACGTGTTTGGTTTTTTTTTCAGACTCAGGTTGCAATATAAAAAAAGACTCTTCATGAAAGACCAAAAATGAACAAATCATAAAGATCAGCAATATTTAAAATAGAACAATGGGTTCATTTTGAATTCAACATGATCAAGATCAGCTTCCTCTCTTCAGGTTTTTTAAGTGGCTCTCAAGCTTCCTGAAGCAGTATTTAAAGCCTGTCTACTTCTTAGTAGGAGTAGTTATTATTCTAATTACTGAATAATTCCGCTTCTGTACTTTATCAAGTGATCCTAACTTCAGAGAGTTATCTACTAAATACAGTTAGACATGTATAAAAGTTACAGTGACTGTGAATTATGGAACAGCACTTTGAAATATATCTTAAAGCCTATATTCAGTATTTATGAATTAAAATATGTATATTTGAAGATGTGTATTCGTTTGCTTGAGTTTTACTTCTCTCCTTGGTTGTTTTGTTGTTGCTGGGTTTTCTTTTAAGCCTTTAAATGAACAAATAAGCAATTCCATACCTTATTTTTGAAGTAAACCTCAATTGGCAAAATGAAACCAGCATAACCAGATTCTTCAACTTTGTAGGGTGGATCCTTGCACACTGAAACAGAGAAAAAGCCTGTATTTAACAGAAAATGTTTAAAAACAGAATACGTAAACAAATAATCTGCAGCAACACTTTCATGAAAGCACCATTACAAAATTACACACATACACA
Source organism: Gallus gallus (assembly GCF_016699485.2). Lineage (NCBI taxonomy): Eukaryota > Metazoa > Chordata > Aves > Galliformes > Phasianidae > Gallus > Gallus gallus. Next base: position 34,536,492 of record NC_052572.1, read on the forward strand.
CAGTAGGACATATTTTTGCATATATCAGCATGAATTTTGCAAGCAAATTCCTCCTGCCAATACACAACCTACAGTTTAGAGAGAGCAGTCTGTATACATACACAGATGTTTTTCAGTTCCTTCAGTCTCTTTAAACACAAGAGCCAAAAGATATCAACACCTGGTGGACCCACTCGATATGACGACACTGTAACTGCAGAAGCGTACTTAATACCAGCTACCACAAAGCCTCTCAGAAAAAAAAATCCAGGAAGAAAACTGCCAACACATTCTCCAGAGTACTACTGGGACATCAGCCTTCTAAGGAAATGCAAGCTCAGTTAATCACAAAGTAAATTAACATAAGCTTTTCCTGCTACCTCACCATTCCCCTCCTGTTTTGCTGGCACTAACCCCACACAGGGAATTCAAGAATAAGGGAGACTCCAAGTCCTTGCTAACCTGCTGCAGCTGTCTAAGGCTACTCAGTTTTCTCCAGATAATCAATGGAAAGGGAGAAGCATCAAAAAAAAAAAAAAAGCAAAGGAAGAATAATCTTTTCCTGACTTGTTTTCAACACAGTTCTCTTAAAAACAAACAAACAAACAAAAAAAAAACCCAGCAAACAGAACTTATTTTGTCGCTCTTGGAAGGACAAGAGGACCTGTGAGATTTTAAAAGATTTTGAAGAAAATATTTAGATAACAGGTAAAAACTGAGAAGTGGAGTCAGACAGAAAAAGCTTCTGAGTTATAAATTAAGCATTTTATCTTAGAATCTCAAAGAAATATTGCTTCATAATGATGTCTTTCCTTATGAGAGCTTAACAGCATTTGAAAACATAAATACAGCAGCCCTACCTAAGCATAGTTAGGGATTATAATAACATATGCTGACAACATTTAGCCAGGGCAGTAGCCCTCCTACTTCTTCAGATTCAGAAGACTCTTAATATATATATTAGCAAAAGCAACATGTCTGTGCAGTCTGAATCAGGACCCACTGGCATAAACTCTTCTTTGTTTTAAAACTATCATAGTTGGCAACCAGAGCTCCTGCAACAGCATGTGTTAGTTAGCTAGGAGCTAACAACCAACCAGTTTGGCGAGCGGAAAAGAGAGGTGGTTCACCTAACTGTATCACAGAAGATACAGAGCAAAAAGTAACAGAAAAGTACTGTAGTGGGGAAGAAAAAGAAGAAAAACTTGATACATCTTGGCTGTCAGGTGAAGCACCCTGTGACTAGAAAAAGGGAAATATCACTCCCATTTTTATGAAGGGCAGAAACGAAGACCCAAGGAGCTACAGGCTGGTGAGCCTTGTGTCTGTGCCTGGGAAGATCAGGGAGCAGATCCTCCTGGAAGCTACGGCACATACAAAATGAGGAGGTGGCCCAAGACAGCCAAGGGTTGACCATATAAATCCTTCCTCGCCCCCATCTGGTTTGGATAAGTGGTCCAACTTCAGTTCTGCCTCAGTAATACGTAAGACCCTACAGATTACTACAGATCCAGTGAAAAATTAGTCCCTGCACAGAGAAAGCAGTTCTGAGAATATCACCACTGCAATGCAATGAGAAGCAGCCACCGGTATACGGTCTCATCTCAGGAGAACTGTAAGGGCCAGGAGAAGTGAAGGGAAAAATAAGACAAATTTCTTTGAGTTCAGCTCACAGAACAAGCACATTTCATCTCTTGCATAGAAGAATGCAGAGTTCATGATACTATGCCAGAATGCAGGATCTTTTCCATAAGTGAAAGCTTTAATCTTAGGTATTTGTAAATGCACTTGCTAAATGCAGATAGACCAGATTCCCTGAAGCAATTTTTCATGCAATTTCAAAATAAATGCTGGGGAAGCATACGTATATGCGTGTAGGTGCACCACTGCACAGGTACTGACTTACAGTAACATGCAAATCTCAGGTGTTCACCTACACTATATAGTCAGTTAGTTTCCCCTGATAGAAGACCACTTATACACTCGGCTGCAGTCCTAGCTGTATTAAAAACACTTCAAAAACTCTAGGAATAGTCAGAAGTACGTTGCCTAATGCTCTTTAAACAAAACATGCCTTCCAGAAACCACACAAAAAGTATCAGTATGCATTTTAAAATGAAAACTGCACTAACAACATTAGCATTATCAAGACAATTTTATTAACAAGGATTTCTTCTCTATACGATCTCAGTACCTGTTCTGGTACTATTCCCTGTTACGCTCATTATTCACAAATAGATGTGAGCGCATAGCTCTCATTCAATGCACTTTACAACTAAATTCTTCTGGTAATGTCAGCATAATGAGATGCACAAATTTACAGCAAGCCAGGGCAGGAGTTTGTAAGTTCTAAATTATGTGTATCTCCTACTTGTCAGGGCAATATGCCTTGTCTTCAGCTCACATAAATGGACTAAACCGTTTACTTCAGTTTGCTTCTTTATTATGTGCATTATGTTTAAGCACACATTCCCATATACTGTGTCAGACATAACTGACACCTGAAGAACAGTTGTAAACCAAAACATGAAGATGTATTTAATAGTAACAGCACTGAGGCCCAGAGATTACAATAACAAAATTGTGGTAATAACCATTAGTTTTAAAGCTTTAAGAGAAGATTTGTTTGCCACTCTAACAGTCAAACACTTTGTGTTTATTCCTTGATGAAAAATATGGTCAGAAACAGTAAATAAAGACAGAAGTTCATTTCTGGCAGGGCCATGCATAATTATAACTGTTACAATTCACATCCACTTTGTGCACCCCGCAGGACAGATGTAGTGGGCCCTGTGGGTATTTTATAGATTCTTGCCTATAATTTGCTCACATTGGTCACTGTCTCATTAACTTTTCCTGCTAATTATCATCCTCATTAAAGGAAGTGTCACAAATGAACAGCATTAATTTCCAAATGAAAGCAGGCTGCAGTACCAAACCTCTCCTGACATAAGAAGCCAGCTTTAGGTACTCGGCTGTGATTTCTATGAAAAATCTTTTACCTTGGTACACCAGCTAGTGGGCCCCAGTGCTCTGACTCCATACAAAATGAGGCAAGAAAGATGGCATGTGTTGTACCCTAGCTTCGGGCACACCTCAGCCATTAATACTAACAAATTGCCAGACAGGTTCAAACAACAGCCAGCTAAAATTACTACGTTGAGCGTGGTTTCAGTGGTAGCTCGTGCCAGGAATAGAGTGTTCCAATTTGCTTAATAACTTATGCTAACGAGTCTTTCATGAAACACGTAGAACACTGAAGCAACATTACATAGAGAATTAAGATTGAGATTTCAGCACTGTATTTACAATCACATTAAGATTCCCATCCAACATACTGAATTGCCTACATTCCTACCATTTCACAAAAAAGTGAATCCTAACAAGGTTGGGGAGCAATACTTTATACAGCAAGTGTCTATGGGTCAACCATGGTAGCCAGTGGTTGACATCAGAGAAAATATTTTCAAAGTGAAAGAGAGGAGATTTAGATTGAACATAAAGTTTTCTTACAGTGCAGGTGGTGAGGCACTGGCACGGGCTGTCCAGAAATGTGTTGGAGATCCCATCGTTGGAGACATTCAAGGTCAGGCTGGATGGGGCTCTGTGCACTCTGATCTAGCTATAGGTGTTCCTGTTCACTGAAAGGGAGTTGGTCTAGACGACCTTTAAAGATCCCTTCCAGGTTCAACAATTTTATGGCTCTATGATCTTCATCAATGGAGATCAAACTGACACACAAGACAGGAAGAAAGGGAGCAGAAAATCTTCTGTCACAACCAACAGTGTTTTTCTATATCCAAGTATCACTCAACTACTTAGCTCAGCACTGGCCTTTAAACACTGCTATAAGATCAGCAGATAGAGTTTCTTAACTACTCTGAACAAAAACAGTCAAAATAAGGTACGTTTTTACATAGTTAAATACGCAAGATGAATTAATGCCAGCTTAAAAGCCTGCATTTGCCCTCTTAATTCTGATTCTTCACACATAAAGGCAGAAAAAAATAATGCCTTGAGCACACAACTGACAACGTCTGAAACAGCACGGAGCTTCCTACTTCCCCTGACTAAAGTGGAGCAACCAGAAGCTTTCCACATACAAAGCTGCCAATAATTCTGAAGACTTTATAGGTGTTACTTAATTTAATAATTTCCAGTGCATATATGCAACCTGTCCATGTGCCCAAGAAACAATTAAGAAGATGAAGCAGCAAATTCAGCATATCTAAGTAGTCCTAATTTTTGTTGTTTTTTTTTTTTCCTGCGGCACATACCCTTTAAAAGATAATCCCTAAGTGTTTTGACGAATGGTTTAAGATTAGGAGGGACACCTGAAGTGTCTTCAGCACTTCAGAGTGCTGCACAAGCTAATTAGATGCACGCAGGCTGCACATGCGAAAGAATCTATTCTCTGCCACATGTACAGGAGAACTGTACTAACAGAGGACAGACAAGAGCTACCTCTTCTTTGAAGTTTCATCTCGTGTGAATTTCAACAGTATATCCTTGCATAACTTATTTCTTCCTATAGTATTTACCAGTTTTGCTGAAATGGGAAAGAAAAGTGGATTAAAGAAACTCCACCTTACACAACAGATTACAGAGCAACACTGGATAGCTACAAATCACCCACGGGACCTTCAAATGCCATATTAGATCCCCAGGTCCCACCCGTTTCAGGACTTCCACCAGGAAGAACACTGATCTTAGAAGTCACAGCAACTACAGGCATCTAAAGATACTTGGGCACCTGTGAGCTTTCCAACTTAATCTCCTTTATAAATGGCGCAGAGCTTGTCCTCTTGAGTCAAGTACACAAAACTACTGACCTAGGTTCTGCAATGCACATGCATGCAGCAATCCTTTAGGAAACAAAGAACTTAATGGATATGTCTGGGATGGTTCACAGTTCAACCTTTTCCATCTGTCTGCTCCCTCAACTTTCCTTCATTTCTGAGAACTCATTTTCAGAGCTATCAAAATTACCCCCGAATTCAAATACTTACGTCAAACACCTCTGCCAAACTGCAAGATGAGGCTAAGGATTTTCCAATGCATCTCTCAGTTCTCTGAGGTTATCTTACTGATCAGTAAGTCAGTTATTTCATCTGTAAGGTTTTGAATGATATTGAGCACATCCTTTAACTTTGAATAATATCAATTAGAATGGTTGGAACAGCTCCTGAGCTGAATTTGAAGGCTGTTGTAGCAGTCTCCAGCAAAAGCTAAGTAGCAAAGGACATTTCTTCAAAGTGGGTGAAATAAGGTATTCAAAATAAGATGCAGATTGGAGATTTCACAGCACCATGAAAGCTGCATGTTTCTGCTCACAAGAAAAAAGAGCGTTTGAGATAACGTTAATTAGTATCTAACAGCAAAGCAGAGTTAGCACAACCTGATTATCTGTGGCAAGAGCATTTTACACTTAAAGAAACAATATCCACTATATACCTTTATTGCATTTTGAAGTCTGCAGACAGACTGTAAAACATTTTAACTTAGATCAGTAGCAAATTACGTGCCATTCAAGTATTCAGTATTAATCCCAATGATTCTTTCTTCATATCAAATGTACTAGAAAACATTAAAAATGTTGCTTGTATCATTTACTTGATAGCCTTTCTGATGCTGTTCAGAGCAGCTGCGTACAAGATCATGAATGCTAGTTCATATTTCATTGCTACTTTAGCAATTGCAGAGTGAGTCTAAGAGAAGGAAAACAAAAAAAATAGTGTTTTGTATATATTTGGTTAATAACATCCATGAGCAGATGGGGAAATAAAGTATGGTATCCTAATGTAAACAAACATCTATATCATATTAATATGATATGCACTTAAAGCTATAGAAGCGTACAGCTGAGGTTAAAATAATTAATTATTTACACTATGTTTGTATGAATGTGTCTGTTTGCTCTGGCTTTCACTCAACATTTCTTGCCTAAGAACCCAACAAATCTTTTCAACTAAAAATAACCAGTAAGCACAGAGATTTCAAGTCTGTGCAATTCATCCTACTATGAATATGATGTAAAGTACACCCCAGGGCATAAACACAGCTTAAGAGCTGCATGTAGGCAATGCACGTGTTTTATTTGTTGGCATGCAGGTAATTATGACAACAACTACATTATTTTGTCATTGAACATTCTGTAACAAGAAAATAGGTTGCCGCATGAGCATAATGATGAGTATGTTGTAAAGAAGGATCATAGAAAATTCAGATTTTCCTCAAAAGAAATAATAAAAGTTGTAATGCTCTGACTACTACGGCACACTCAGTTTTATTTCTCTGCCTTTAAAAAGTACAAGATATTAATTTTTAAATGCTGAACATAGCTCACAATGGAAAAGGGAAGAAGTATAGATCAGAACTTAAAAGCAGAAAATCTTCAAAGCAGTACGTGGTCTAATCCCTAGTAATTGATTTTGTTCTAGGCCAATTCCAGCATAAAGTGAACAAATGGTCTTTAAAAATCCTCACCTTAAAAAACGCTACATTCATGGGACTCTATTTGTATTACTAATCTGCTGGTAATCTGTAAAACAGTAACAAAAATAAAGTGACAACGCTGTCCAAATATACATTTGATAGATTTTGTCTAGGGATTTGTCTAAGAAAGCAAACTGCTTTCTTAGGCATTAAAGCCATTTGTTCTGCACTCTTTCAACTCCGTTTTCAAAAATGCCTGGGAAAAAAAAGTAGACAAAATTACATTTGCAAATTGGTCTTTTTCTTTAAAAGAGTAAACAAAACAAAAAAAAAAGAGAAGGACTACAGACTGATATAATTTTTGATTGTTTATATATTATTGAGTAAAAATATCTTCCAGTTCAAAAACAAAAATTTCCTGTCGGAGATTTCTGATTAGGAGGGGAAATACACTTCAGTGGTATATGAGAAGGGAGTGATTCTCTAAGTATAACAGCATCTGCAAATTTAAGCTGGCTGCAAGCAAGGCAAAAAAAACATTGAGGAACACAGATTTTACTGAATTCTTGAAGTCAAACAATTCTAAGAGACCATGCTACAGAAATACAGAAGTACAGAAATAATGCTGCTTATCAGTGTAACATGTTTACACATGCACAGACAAAAAACACACACATTATTTTTCAAAAGAGCCACTGTACTCTCGCATGGAAATTCTGGACTTATCTCCAAAGCTGTCTTTCTAAAGGAGAAGAGCAGTCTGGAATCTGGCTGCTGGCTCAGCTTTGAGCACCCAGTACAGATCAAGCATCTAGAAGCCCCATCTCAACCTCTGAATTTTGTTACGGTTCACAAGTAACTGAAAAATCTCACCTTTGGAACTAATGAAACCAGACTTTCAGCAAAGATAAATATCTAGTCTAGAATGGGAGCTATGCTCCTCAGTTTCCCTGTAAACCCTAGCCTGCAGTTGTTTCTCAGAAAAGATGTATGTACAGCATTCTTCCCAGTTTTCCTGTCAGTGACATTTTTATAATTCAATTGTTAGGTTGCAAGCATTGGTTAAATGTACATAGTTTTGCTAACGATTCCGTCAAAACATTCTGGGGGCATTTAACTGCTTCAGTTCTACAGATCTGGAGATTGTGCAGTGCTTTCTAACAAATACTAACAAAGTGCTGAAAATAATTTTTGTTACAAATACTTCAAAATTTAGCTTCAGCATTTAGACAGAAATGGCACACATTTTTAGAATCACTGGCAACAGTAGGTTTAGATTTGTTAATAATTATGCTCCAGTCCTCGATCTATAGTATGTTCTGCTTCTACAAAACTATTTTAAGAGCATTTCAAAGAATACATCATTAAAACAGAAAATGTCACTACAAAACAAGCCGGAAAAAAAGAAAGCATTTGTAAAGCTGAAAACTAAAGAATACTTTAGTTGCATAATAGGCAGATTTTGTATAACTCTGTAGAGGATTAAGATATTTGAGGTGTACAGAACAATGAGCAGTATCAATAAATACATTTCAGTCTAATCCTCAGAAGTTTAAGAGGGTTTTTTTTTTTTTAGTAATCTAAAGTCTCTGAACTTCTGTTGTACGTCATTCTTCAAAGCATTGTTTTTCATCTTGAATCCTCTTACTATCATTCATTAGTGAAGCATAAAACAATGTTATTTGTTTTCAATACTGAATGATCTTATTGTCACTCTTTCCAATGAAAATGACATGGATTTTTGTTTTCATTCTACTTCCAAGCTTATTAAGTAGGAACTTGGTCGTGCTGTACAGACTCAAAGAGCTTCTGGGAATCTAAGGCTTGATATATTTGAATAGCAAACTCGACTTCAGAATTTGACTAGGACGTTCTTGTAATAGCAGGTACTTAAAATACTTCAAGAAGAAGTTACATGTCCCTGTATTTCTTCAATAGCTCTTCAGTTCTTCTTTTTAAGTGACCCTCAGTTTGGAATAGCAAAATGACCACTTGAGAAATTGTTCCCCCAGACATTACGTGCTAAAATGACAAGTAAAATTTTGATCCCTTAAAACAAGCCAAGCCTTGTTTAATTTACATGTTTTTACTAAATTAAACTGTGATTCTGAACTTCAAATAATCCAGGGCTGAGAAAAACAAAAAGTATTCACAGTTTCAACAAAGATTATTGTGTGCCATTTTAATACTGAAATCAGCACAGGGAAACAGTGAATTCTGGTTTGTACTGAACTCTCAGCTCTCACTCACATCAAACCAATACTGAGCAAAGCCTAAAGAGACAAAGAAAATGTTAATACGATAAATAGCTTAGGAAAGATACTCTAACTCTTCTCACAATCCATCATTTAACCTTGTGAATGGGAACTCTATCACTTCAGTTCCAATTATTTCCTTTTGCTCACAGAAAAATGTATTTCTTTCCTTGATACTCTTTTGGCAAATCATTTCTTCAAGTATTTTATCTGATTAAATAGCACCTTGAAATAAAACAAATAATTCAGCATCTTGAACAAAAGTTGAAGTGCACGAAACCAGCCATACATGCGAGAAAAAAGTAAGCTCACAACATTATTTCATTTGAGGCCATGACTCAAAAATACTGCAGAGGAATAGAAGAATTTACACTTCAGTTCTGATGAAGGGAACACTATGATTCATTGTGTGAAGTAGGGTAATTCAAACCTGCAAAATTACATACTCCTGGCAGTAATTTGCTTCAATCTTTACAAAAAATTCCCCTACTTCATAGAATCACAGAATGGTTCGAGTTGGAAGGGACCTTTAAGGTCATTTAGTTCCAAACCCCCCTGCTATAAGTAGGGACACCTCCCACTAGACCAGCTTGCTCAAAGCCCCATCCAGCCTAGCCTTAAATGCTTCCAGAGAAGGGGGATCCATAACCTCACTGGGCAACCTGTTCCAGTGTCTCACCACCCTCACAGTAAAGGATTTCTTCTTAATATCTAGTCTAAATCTACCCTCTTCCAGTTGAAAGCCATTTTTCCTTGTCCTGTCACTACACGCCCCTACAAAATGCCTCTCCCCAGCTTTCCTGTAGGTTCCCAGCAGGTACTGAAAGGCTGCTATAGGGTGCAATGGGAGCCTTTGCTCCTCCAGGCTGTTGAGCCCCCGCCCTCTCAGCATGTCCTTGTAGGGGGAGGCTTTCTAACTAACTCTTATAATTCTTTTTGGAATTCTTCGACTAGAAGACAGTAGATAAAACAGAAATAAGTGCTTGAGATACTCTTTCAGACATTTGCACTGTGTCTGCTCACAGATTTTCTATATCAAAGCATTCTCCTGTTGGACTTCATTTATCCAAAGCATGCTTGCTTTCCCATAGTAGATTCAATTGATGATACCTAACCACACAAGAACAGTTTTCAAAATCTAGCATTTTTCATTCTAGGAGTTCTTTAGTCTGTTTTACTTATTTTTAACCTAACAATTGAATGATTGCTCCAGGAAATTGTGGGAATAGATGGATCTTAGGTTATATTCTCATCTGATTATCTCCATGTTAAAGGGTACCCCTAACCACAGTATGTGTTTATTTTAGTCTGCTATTAAATTAACAAACAAAAAGGTAAAGGGAAGCACTTTAGAATTATGCACGAGTCTTCTGGCTATTCCACACGCTTCTCTATAAAGTTACAGGGATGGCAGCCACCAGAGGGCTGTCCATCAGCAAGGTTACCTAGTTAAGAACTTGTCTCTGTTCATATGAAAGGAGAAAGCGCCAGAACTTGTCGCTAAAACGCACTTCCTTAAGTGAGGAAAATTTAAGACGTAGATGGAACAGCGAAAGGCAGAAAAGCTCTACTTATCCCAAAAGCTGGTCAAGGACAGACTGAGTAGGATCAACAAGGGTAAGAGTGATGAACTGCATGGAGTAGTACAGGGCCATGGGCCTCTTGGGAATAGAAGAACCTTTGCTACTTCCGGCACTTCTTGTCCATGGCAGAGGGTTGACCCTCCACCACTGCACACCCTTCACCCAATCGACAGAAAGACATACTCCACTGGGCCTGGGTCAGTAGTGCACAGGCTCACGCTGTATTTTCAATACACATAATCCAAAATATGAAAAAGAGAACACAATAACAACATTGGAGCTGCAAAGATTCAGTACATAGAAGCAGGACAACCTAAAACAAAACTAATAACACTTGCCATGACAAGCTCCACAGTGTGCCCTGAAAGGGTTGCAAGTTCGAAGGAGAACAATGAACTGGAGGTGGGTGAGGAAAGGGAATTGTTCCAACAACAGATTTCCATTCCAGCTCTTAGAAACAGATTTTTGTTATTAGCAGAGGTTCAGTCGTGCTTCAGAAACTGAAGATGCTTTTCTAGCTGTTCACCAGGGTAATTCACATAGACATTCAACGCTCTTTAGACACACCAAGTCTACCAGAAGTAGACAGAGCAAATCAGTCCCATGGTTGTCAATCATGGGAACAGACAAATGGGCTTTCCACTGGTTTTAAGTCATGAGACACTAAGATCTCCGCTGTACAATAACAATTCACTCCAAGCAAGGTCCTCCAAGCAAGTCCCAGTTAAATATAATTAAGAGGAAGACTACAAAAAGCAACAAAAGGACAGAGTGTTGGAAACACAGAACAACCAAGCATTTTTATAACTCATTCTCCAAAGTGTACATGCTGGAGAATATTTATGTATACATACTAATGACATTGTAGTAAAATGGTAAAAAGTATCACAGTCCACATAAGACATAGTATAGTCCTCATGAGAGTAGAAAATTAACATCTTTATTCTACCCAGTTGTTTACATTTCTATTAGAATTGCGTAAGAGATGAAACCTTCCTTCCGTTCCAGGGTAGACTCCAGAGAATGAAGAAATTAGCAGTGTCTTTCCTTTTCAGGAAAACTTTTACTTTAATTATGAGCAAGAACAATGACAGACTGTATCTGATTTAGTTTTCTTTCAAAAACAATTCTAAGCACCAGACACTCTTAAGCTTCTTCATAGTTGTAGTAAAGCTTAAGGATTTCATACACTAGTAATAAAAGCATAGTAGAGCTGTTCACTTTATGGTTAGAGAAACTAGGTGCACACAGAAAGTACACTGCCCAGTAACACAGTGTACATGGCGAAGTCAGGTAAACAAGCCCAAAACTTGAATGCAGTATTGTGATGGCACCACCTACTTGTACTTGAAGACTTCAGAACCAAGAAAAACATCAAGAGGAGGGCTGAAGAAGTACATAGATAAAACGTACTACAGAAAAAAATCTTCAATGAAATAATACAGAACACTTGAATTGGACAGACATTCCTTTTCCCTTTTAATTAAAAAGGTAGGTAGCTTAGAACTTTGTAATTCTTAATGAGCTACTTTTCAACATGAGACTGCTATTCACTACATTTATTAATGACTAGTTGTAAGGCAGGCAGCACACAGGGAAGAAAACATCTTGATAAAAGAAAAGCAGATTAAGCACCAAGTGAGCATTATAAAGAAAACCAGGTGACTTAACTTCCTACACTGAACAAAGAAATAACATAATCAGTGTAGAGAAAGACATACAACAATCTAAAATGGCACAATGTAGAACCGTAATTCCATTTTAAGTGCTTATCAGTCACTACCATAATCTATTTATGAACATGAAAAGTCAAAGCAATCTCAATGTGAATCCAGTAAACTGGAAGATTAGCTATTTCAGTTAATTAATATGTCTGTTTTTCAACAGCCTAGCATAATTTCTCTGGGTAGCTGAGTTGCTGGTACTGATGAGACTTTATCTTTTTATTTATAAGATGCCATTTGACTCAAAACCTCTTGACACCTCAAGCCCAATACATTTCTGAATTTATCATCTTCAGTTTGCCTGTGAACCTTAAAAAAAAAAAAAAAATCAGCTTATGTTAAGTCCTTATATTCAATCCCATTCCTTGCTTGGAGAAATTACGCATGTGCTAGGTTAAACTAACAGGTCTCCTTTGACATGCTAATGTAAATATCATCACTACCGAAATACACAAATTTTACTTTTGTATCCTTACTGACAGCTTCTGCAGTATTCAGAGGACGTTTTGTCCAAATCCTGTCTTTGTCTGACAGTGGCCTAAGCATTTGACAGAGACTTTGGGATACAGTTTCACCACAGTTAATTAAATGGATCATTTTAAATGGAGATACAGAAAATAAAACAACTGCCTTACACTTGCATAGTGATCTGTATTTATTTTCTCTTATTTGCTTTTCTCACCTCTCAGCTAACACTCTTCCCAGGGAAGTGCACAAAGATGTACAAGTGTTCATAATTCTACTCCTGCTAGCTACACTTCATTGCAGGAGCAGCCTAAGACATACAGCTGCAACTCCTCACAGGCGTTCAGGCAGCCTTTGCCATGCCTCAGTGAACAGTAATCCATTTTACCCTCAGAAAGCAGGCACAATAATGCAGGAAATGTCAGGACTCCAAAACTGTTTGTCCAAATCATCCAGGACACTAAACTAACATCTACATTGCCAATCTGAAGGTAACTTTCAGTTTCCATCTCCTTTAGGGTTCTCTAAATACTTGAAATAATTATTTTATCACCAGACCGAACATTTTCAATACTCCTGGTATACCAGTCTGTGGCCAGTAGTTCAGGGAACAGACACAAAATTCGGTTCTGATTCTCTTCTGTAACAGAGGTAATAACCAAAAACATTGATCTTTGGGAACATACTGCAAAAGGTTTGCTAGTTTCCCACCTCCTCTACTTAGCAACAATTAATTTAATAAGTGAAGTAGTTCGGTTGCATAGGACACTTTTTTGTTCCTTAATGCTTTGAACAAAGAACAGGTCGTTTCATTTCATGGTTTTCTCCTGGGAGGCACATAGGGAGGTCTTTTTCCACCACATTTTCACTGAGAAAATTAAAAGTCAAAACTAGTGGAGTCAGACAGTTAAAGATGTACCATACTAGTGGAAATAATTCTGATTCAGGTTATGACTGGAATCTGACACCATTTAAACTTATGTAGGTCATTTTTGTTTAGTACTTCCAATCCAGAGCTTTTCCACATGCAGGCAACTCTTCTGCATATGGACTTAACAACTCTTTCTACCTTCTGATGCTTGTGCTCTCTATTTGACGGTAACTGTCCTTCTGTTTCTGCTTTATTCACCTCCCTCCAGATGTTACACTGACACATTATGAATATGGGACACAAGCGAGCTGTCATCATCTGCAAAAGGGGCTCATTTACCCCCCTTACAGCTAGCTGACATCATTAGGAAGCAAAACACTGCTCTGAATTACAGAAACAAGCTTTTTCTCAAAACTGCAGACCTACTCCATCCAGATTTTTTTTAATGGATATGGAGCCAGGTGCCTTGGGCTTCTTCACCTTATTCCCAAGACTCCTCTACAGAGATTCCCTTCAGCTTCTCACCTAGCAAGACAACCAGTCAACCTCCCACATTTGTGAGCGGGCACTGGCACATGCCATTGTGTACTTCAGCTGATGGGTCATGAGGAAGGCCCATATGGAAAATACCAGCACCAAACTCTGTGTTCTGTCCATCACTGATGGCACTGGTTTGGGCCTGTCCTCTCCTCCCCAAGGAACCAATTTTAACAAAATGTGGAAAAAAAAATAGTATCTTCAGTGTTTCCATCTCTCTTGTTAAGTTTGGCTGAAACCAGCTGACTTTCAAAGGCGTATTTGAGTTAAAAAAAAGTCTTTTCCACAAGGAGAGCAGTAACGTTTTTTTTTTTCTCTAGTCAGCCATGATGGTGAAGATTCATTCATGTATCACTTACACTACAATCTGAACTTTATCTCTTCCCACTGAATTTGATCCACCATTTGTCCACTCTTTGCTTCCAGTAAAAACTGCACCAACCTAGCAATTGCAATCTGATCACCTTGTGAATGATGTTTTTTTCTTTGCATTCAATAAAATAACATTTTCCCACAGGAGCGCCTAATAGGTACCACATGTATCACAATGAAACTTTCAGAGATTAGTAGCTTATTCAACTTGTGGGAGTTTCCTTGGCATCTACGCATTTTTACTTTGCATGAGTAAGCTGTAAATGAACTACTAAGAACATTAAAGAAAAATTTAGACTCTTGGACCCTGAAATTAGGCCACAACAACAACAAAAAAAAAGCCTCTGTAGGAAGGCATGTGGACACTGCTTATTTTTGTTACTCAATACCCTCCAAGTGAAAATTTCAGGCACTGGCTAATGTCTTGTGCTATTGGTTTATGCAAGTTCCAGACCACAGTCATTCTAATCCTAAGGAGCAGTGACACGAATAGAAGGCAAGCCTTTTTCTACCCCATGCTTTTTATACTCAGATAAATAAGGTTACTACCAACATAGGAAATACTTACAAGAGATCAATGAAAATTATTTTTGGAATCTTGATGAACCTACTTCCTCCTACGGTGAAAATACAGAGTTCTACTGAGTTTTACTTTTCTTTCATTCTCCCCTAACATGATATCTTAACACCACAGTAGACCAGCGTCTTTAGAATACTGCAGTATGAAAAATGCATATTTTTGTGGGTTTGGATCACACACAAGTTACAATATATTCTCTGTGCAGCTTTAGGACCTCCAGTGCCAGTATTTTCGGCACCTTTTCTTCTACATACTGCGCATATCATCATCATTTCTCCTTATTTGTAGACATCCCACTGAGTTCACAGTCATCACTGTCCTCAGGGTCCTCAACACAGCATACTGTCTCTTTCTCTCTCCCTCCAGAAAACCAGCTCTATAACATTGTATTCAGCTGCTGCATGTACTGAGCATCTTAACAATGATGAAAGAAATATGGAAAGATGATAGAAAACCAACTTAACACCAACACTGTAAAACTCCATAGCGTGGTTGATGCTATGTTCTAAAAATCACCATAAAGTACTCTGGAAAAATGCATGTAAGAAGGTTTGCAGCATAAAAGTTCACCCTTGTGAGCTAAAAATGATGATTGTAAGGATATGTCTCGTTTCACAAAGATTTGTATTTTGCTAGATTTTCTATATTTTGCTAAAGGAAAATCCAAACCAGGCTCAACTAAAATATAATAGCTATTTTCCTAGTAATATAAGTCTGGGGGCTTCTGAGGTTGGTTCGCTTGTTTTTGTTATTGCTGTTTTCATTTGTGTTTCAGTTTGGTTTTGGTTGGTTAGTTGATTGGTTTGAAGTCTGAAAAGCTAGGTGGGATCATTTTAAAAACTGAACTATAATCACAAAGTGTTTAAATTTGGAATTTTCTAAACAGTATATGTAATCTGTCTTTCTACTAAAACAAAGGATAAAAGACAAGTAAGCATTCACTTCAAGCAGTAAAACATTGCAAAGCCAATACATACTTAAGCCACAGTGCAAGACCTGCTGTTATCACAGGATAATTAGTAGCAATTGAATAATGTCATACTCAAAAAGACATTACAGTTAAGTATGTTTAGACATGCAGAGAGTGCAACAACAAGGAGTACCTAGGTCTCTCAAAAATATGACAGCACTAGGATTTCCTAGCAGACTTCCTATATGATTTGTTTGAGCACTATATTGACAATTTTGTTTCCAAGAAAAATTTATTTGCAAGTCTTACACTAGTAAACTGCTTTCCTAACAAGCCATTTGCTCAAATATTCTTAATTGATAAGTATGTATTCCTAAGAATAAATAAACTTTCAAGCTTTTGATGCAAGTCTTAAAGAGGAAACCAGAACCCCATGCAATAACAATAGAAGTTTCAACTATGCCCTTTGTTATTCAACACTTCATTAAAAGACAAGCAAGCAAGAGCTTACTGCAACTGTTTTAATTCCACTAAAATTCAAGAAGCCGCAGCAAGGCATGTCAGCCATTGAGGGTAGCTCAAGGGTTTCAAGAGAGAAACACAGTTCTACATAGGTACTGGAGTGAACTGCATCTGTACGGGACAAAGTCATTCTGATTCAACTTTACTATGCATTGGTTCTTACCAACATATGGTAAACAGATGTGGAAGGAAAAATATATTGGAAAGTGCTCTGTAATTGGAATCTGCAAGCAGAAAACTAATATGATTAAATGAAAGTTCAAGTATCAGCTAATCATTTTCTATTAGTCCTCCTTACTTCTATAAAAGAGAATGCTCACACTCAAGATGCCTTGTCTTCCTATTCAGAAGAGTTGCATAATTTGCAGAAGTCTTATTTTCCACGTTTTATGCTTTGGGGGAAGGGGGGGGTTAATGTGTATAGTGACTAAGTAATTATCTGTCGTAAGGGTAGCTGCAACAACTGAGATTTTGCCATTAGTATCCACATATTGCATCCAGTATGAACAATAGCGAGAGGGACAGTGTAACACTGCCTTTTATAGCCTGCAATATAATGTGCTGAAAACAGCACAACTAGGCACTGATTTTAAAAGCAAAGCACTATCAGAGTGCCAAAAGCATCTCTCTTAGGAAAGCACCATACACTGTCTTATCTAATCACCAAGATCACCTGCTGTGTTCTTAATTTAGATAATTACAACATGTGTTCAAAAATTATCCCATTTTCAATCAAGACACCAGCAATGCCAGAAGCATCAACAGCAGCAAGACAGAGTAAGGACAAGCTGCATGATATATTCTTCCCCTCAGTTCCAGGCTGGAACAACAGCTTAGATTAAAAAAAAAAAAAAAAAGCAGTTTCCTGTTCATTTTCCCCATCTCATATTGCTTTTCAACCTACACCTTTGTCCACATAATTCCAATTCTTTAATGCTACAGTTGAAACAGGCTAGTATCTATGTGCCAGAAAAACTACTGCTGTGAATTCTGTGTTCTCTTGCAAAAAACACAGTTCCATCCCTGACCTCCCTCCACTCTAACAAATACCCCAGACTTTCACCATTTCATCTGAAATTCCCAAGTAAAACTGACGTTGAAATACTGTTTGCAATACTTTCTCCTTTTTACAATTTGTTTTTATGTGCAACTGCCTGCACAGAGGCTATCACCCACATAGATACCTGCATCTTACCAGCTGTAAAAATGCATGTTCCATACATCCTAAATGTCCATCACATGAATAATATACTTACACTGGAGTACCAAGTGAATACAAAGTTTGATATTATTCCACAACCGTGCAAGTCTAACCTTCAGATATAAAAGGAATGAGAAAAGAACAATTCAGTGGCAATCTGAAGTATCAACTTTTGTCAATCTAAAACCATTCAGCTATGACTTTCCACTTCTCCTTCCACATCACAGCAGAGGTTACAATATTGGACTGACATAAAATGCATTCCTTCTTTGTTTTCAATGCAGACATATTAATTATATAATCATCTTTTGTATTAGCCCAAAGCAAAGCAAACCGTATTCCACTTCTAGGGAAGGCTGACATCTCCCAGTGTCATCATTTACACCTTGCACATTATGCAGGAAATCTAATAAGGAAAACCAAATGCTACTCAGTTATGCTCTCTACTTCATGACTAACAACACTGGCAAATATTCCTTTTTCTCATACCCCTACCTCACCATCTGTCAATTAAATCCACACAAACATCACTAAAAGCACATTGGTATTCTCTAGGTCGGATACACATCCTGGTAAAATAGCAATACAAGGAGGGAATCGCTCAACACTTTTTTTCTAACAATACAAGTTGATTCAGCGAACCATTACCTACAATCCACCCAGTGTAACACTACTGAAGATCTTCCAAGGCAAAACAGTGCCACCGTATCAGCTAAACAGAACCAGGCATACATGATGATATTGATGGTGGTCACCTACCAAATCTTAAGTTATTTTTCAAAGAAGACAGTGATATTAAGAAATTAAGTCACTCTGATATCAAACTACATTGCTCATGCAATGACAGCCTGGGGAGACCCCATAAGAAGAATGCAAGTCCAAGCCACTCAAGCCCCCCCACCAAAAAAAACTCCACCCATCAACATAACAGATCCTTATCCAACAAACTTAAAATACAAATAGAAACTTATAATAAAAATAGAAACAATATTTGAAGGGAGTGTATAAACAGGAGGGGATACAACAGTTTACGAGGGTGAATAGTGATAGGAAAGGGGGCATGGTTTCAAACTGAGACGGGAAGTTTAGGTTAGATATTAAGAGGAAGTTTTTCCACACAGAGGGTGGTGACGCACTGGAACAGGTTGCCCAAGGAGGTTGTGGATGCCCCATCCCTGGAAGCCTTCAAGGCCAGGCTAGATGTGGCTCTGGGCAGCCTGGTCTAGCGGTTGGCGACCCTGAACATAGGAGGGGGTTGAAACTAGGTGCTCTTTGAGGTCCTTTTCAACCCAGGCCATTCTGCGATTCTATGAAGCTTCCAAGAAATTCTGATGTGCAGTCTCCAGTGAATGAAACTTAACTCAATGCAGTTGTAATTTTAACCTAAGCTGTCTTCTAACTATTTAGAACTACCATGATCAATAACTGCTGGTCAAATTTAAAATCACATATTACATCCCTTTTACAAGCCCAGAACTTCCATTCACTTTCGGCATCAGAATTTAGGCACACATCATAGATTTCTACAAACCAGTGGTGCTCAATGAAGTACTGTTCCTTTACAACATACTTGGGCCAGACTAGTCTAATAGGCACTATAGTCGCTATCCACAAAGTCTACAACTAAAGAAGGAAATCTCATCAGATAATACAGAGCCACACAATTAATTTGAAGAAAAAAAAACATAGTAAGTTATCCCCTGCAAGGTCTATAGCAAGCGTAGTTCAAATGAGTTTCTTTCTCTAACAACAACAAATCTAACAGAACTATGTTAATTTATACAATTGACCAGGCATGTATTCAGGCAAGAGTAAAAGCTGTTAATCTGTTGGCCTTGCGTCTATGTGTGACATTTTCTACTCTTGATTTTTCTGGTTCATGTTATATTATTTGTTTTATTCTCTTTTTTTAGGTCAGAAAGGGTGTACATGCTTGAGTTAATGCTTCTGTTGGCTCTCAGATACAACCACAAGATGCTTCTAAATGTAATCATGCCGTTCTAGCACTGCATTAGTAATTTTTTGTAGTAACTGCAAAACAGAATTCAGTGATAGCATTGTTATAGATTAACACAGATTGCCTAATAGTTGTTTATGCTGTGGACAAGAAAGAATGAATACACACACACACACACACACTCTTTATCTCCCCATCCTACTCCCCTGCAGTCAGTGACACCCGCTAGGAGAGAATGTTTTTACAACTGCAACTACCTTATTATAACATGTAATAAATAAAGTGTTCTATCAGTAGGGATTTTCTGCCAAAGGCAGTACCACTGCCTTTAAAAGGTGAAAGGTCAAAAGGTAAACCAGGAACATGTATAACTTGTATAATCTACTTTTAACATCTGTCTTTGTTAGCCATAATAGAAAGTACTTTCGTATCTTAACATCGATATTGCTCTATCTACAGCATTTAACAAAAAATTATGAAACAATTCCACTTGATCCTCAGATCTGAGTAAAGGGCAAATTTTCCAATAGTTTTCTCCAATTCTTAGTTCTGATTATATCACAGACTCTGCAAAACTTCAGCATAGGAATATAACACACAATCAGGCTAACCTATTGAATGAGGCTTGCTGTGCAACACAACCAAACACGTAATTGATGAAGTTTCTTCTTAAACAGGCTGTGTGTCTTTTCACCTCCCTGTCCATACTAGAACATAGCTCTTTGCGTGCTCTTTTTGTAATCAGTATTTTTTAGTAACTTTCTGCCCAGAACTGTCCCTGGTTGCTTTGAGAGACAAGATGAATAGGAAACACCAACATTGCTTGGTGATCCATCGGGAGCATGCAGATGGGCTCTCATCATACTTAAACATCATCTGTCTTTGTCTGTGAAGTCAGGGACAAAACTTGAACACTTAAATACCAGAAGAAAGAGTTGAGACCTCAACCAGCAGTAAAGATACGTCTCCAGATATAACTGGTCAAAATTCCCAACAGCAGAGAGGGAGGGGCAGGATGAGGAGCACTGAGTCGCTTAGCACCTTCCCTCATAGACGGAGAGATGTGAAAAATGAAGTAACTTATTCAGAGACGTGTGTTAAACAACAAAGTCTGAAGAACTCTGATTCCCTGTTCAACTGCACACATACACCAGGCACTTGGTGTTAAAATGTCCCAGTACATGGCAACTTCCAAGTTTTAATCTTGCTGCAGTCCACATAATCTGGTAAACACATCCAATGAAAAATACCATTCCCCAATACACACTGCATAAGCGGTCTTACTCTCCAAGCTCTCCCACTTCCTTTATGAGCTATACAATCCATTACAAAAAGCTTAGTAGCACAGCCATATTTTGGTATGAAGCAAACAAAAAAAAGAAAAAAAACTCCAAAGGCATCAAAAGAGAATGTACAGCATCTTAAATGCCTAGCTGTTCTCTCATTTATTTTCAGATCCTCAAGAACACTGTTACAACTGAAAAGAACAACTCTGGCAACCAAACAACAATCACAATGTTTGTAGTTACAAAGAAGTGCAAAGAACTTTAAGAGCTAATGTTCTGTTCTCATTTCAGCCAAATGTAACTGTATGCTTACTACACATGCTTTTTATTTCTCTGGTCTGCAAACCATGCCCATCAAATCCCAAAAGCCAGTGTTCAGTTCCAAGGTCACTACAAACACATGCTTCTCTCTCTTCCTCTCTCTCTGTAAATCAGTTTTGTAAATTCTTTGGAGGATTTTCAGTCTTCTTGAAGCAACAATAAGGCTTTTCACCATGTCAAATTGTTATTCTAAATCCCTTGAAGGCCTTTATTACTGCCTTATGGGCCTCTGTTATTGCACTGTAACTGCTACCTTCCAAAACTGCTTTCTATCAAGCTTGTCCACAGCCACTTCGAAAAACTAGTCAGGAAAATGTGCCAGTCTTGTATTTTGAACAGCCCAATGCATGAGAATATGTTTTTAATCAGACTAGTGCCAGCTACTTATTCCCTGCTAACTCATGTCTCTGACTCCAAACTTCTGCCCTTACTTCCTCTTTCCATGCACTGGATTTCATTCAGTCAGCCTTTGAGTTAGCCGTTCAGTTGACCTTCACTCTGCCTCCCTCCACTGTTCACCAATCTGCAAATCATCCTCCTGTCTGCTGGACACAGTAATCCCAAGCATGGAAGGCATATTATACGGTCAGAAACTTGCTGAACAGAATGAAATACATGTTGTAAAGACTTTTTCCACATAAAACCACAGATTAAAGTGGTCATTTTAACTTTCATGGTTGTTGTTTTAACTTAAGGATGAATGCACACAACCAAATTAATCTCCTAAAAAGCTTTAACAGCTCACTGGCATTATTTTAACCTACAGAATCTATAGCAAACACTTTCAAAGGTACATTCCTAATATATTTCTAATTTTTGGAAAATCATATAAAGCTATACAGATAAAACTGTTTTTCTTAATGTAGAATTACGCCATAACGTATTGGAGATACTTGCTGTCTACTCACAATAACTGGGAAAAAAAAAAAAAAGCAGATCAACTATGAGGGATAAAAAGATAAAACTGCCTTTCCCAGAAGGTATGGAAAAGTCATATTCATGACCAAAAAAAAAAGTTTCACACTGATGGTTCTTTTTCTTGACTTCAGATTACCTCAATTTCCCTATGAGTGTTATTTCCACTACTGGCCCTGTTCCTATCCTCTCCTATTTAAAGAAGATTTTCCTTTTCAGTTACACAAGGTTCTTCCCATGTTATTGGTCCATAGCAGACTGATAGAACCTGTCTCAAAGATTATGTACTCTTTACACTGCTCACACAATGCATGAGGAAGAAAGAACATAAGCTACATTAAAAAAAAAAAAGGAATAAAACAAAATATGCATTTTGCAGGGAGAAAAAGCCCCTGTTTTGATGCTGTTTCACAAATTCAGCAGAGACCTCTTTTATAAACAAATATCTATAAAAGATGGTGGCCATCTCTTCCTTCCGTGTTAAGTCCCTTACATCTAAAGGAAATTATAAATCATCATCTTTTATGCTGAATTTAAACTTCACTCTAGTCAATTTTCTTCACTCTCTTTACTTTCCTGAGTAATCCACCATAGAAGTGCTAGGGTGTATTGACTAAAAGAATCTGCTTTGCCTGACATCCATCTTTATTTCTAAGGGCTTTAATTTAAATCTATTTACCAGGGTTTAACTAATCTCATTTATAACTGTTCTACACTATACTTCCTATGCATTTTACTGGTGCTGAGAGATGAAACTTCTCATGAAATTTTAAAAACCTGTTGAAAGACTACTGCCTTCAGCAGCTCTTCAGAGAGGTAAGCAGATGAAGCCAATCAGCTCTTCAATTCGCTATTTAAGTAGTGAATTTCCAGCAGCTTTTTATTTTACATTCTTCATCTGCTACCAACATTACTACACATCTGATCTATCTGACAATAAAGTGACCTGTCAATCAAGCAAAAGACACACCTGGAAAGAAGAACCTTCCAAACACTGTGTATACATACTCCTAGACAGCAGTTACCACTTTAAGGCTTTACACCCATATGCTTGCTAATGCAGGCCTATTGTGTTACCATGCTTTATATTTTAGGTTATACTGTTCAAAATTTCTCAAGTATCCTCCATGTTACAACCAAGAAGCTAACTAAAACAATCAGAGAAGCTTAACGAGGATAGCACTTTCCCAACTACCACTGCAACTAACAGCAATATAAAGGTAGATGGAAAGATTGGGATTGATTCTACTGATGAACTCCAAACAGTACAAGACAATTTGTACTTCCGTGCTTCAAAAATAATTTATCCTAGTTTTGAGAAGCATGTTTTTATTTCTAAGAAACACCCATGTTATCTAAACATTCATTTTAACAAAAGTGTACTGCAGGAACACAGTGAGTTGTAGACACAATGGTTCAAGTACATCAAAAGCTTTTAGTAATTAACTAGACAAATTCAGAAAGCTGGTAAGTTTAGAACACAGTCTTTTTTCATAATTCACATCAAAAGAAGAGAATATTCCTAAAGCTTGCTCATTTGCTCCTCCACCTCTCTTACCTCATCCAGTAACTCCTAGCAGCATGTTTTCACACAGGCTGAAGGGGGAGTGAGAAAGAAGGAACAGCAAAACCCACTCTTCAGACATCAATGTAACTCTGATATCTGATTTATCCATTCTCTCAATACTCCACATATAAAAGATATCAGAAAAAGAGCAATCACAAGACCAAAGCAGTAGTATTACATCAGTGGGTTAGGTCTTCATCAAAGCTGGCATTTCCCCATGACAGCAGCCTGTCCCACATTTCACAAGGTTTGAGCCAAAACACTTATTAAAGGATTCCTCCTCTTAAGCAAAAAATACTAACCTTCACAAGAGGAGTCACTTACAAGGTCTCTCCTATTGTTTCCTTGAACTGAAATTCCTTGATGTCTTGAAGATTTAAAAACAGGAGAGAATCTGTTTTCTTCCCTTATTTTCTTAAGAGTTCGATTGTTTTTGTTGGTTTTTGTTTGTTTGCTTGCTTGCTTTTTAAAGGTTAATTATCAAAACGGAAAAGGCTTCCCATAGCAAAAACTATGAGGAAGAGAACTGCCCACCACAAAGCATCCTCAGAAGGAAAGAATGCATAAACGAAGAGTATAATTAAAAAGACTATGGGCAGAACTTCATTACGGAGCTGATTTACAGGCACTGCCATATCTTCCCACACTCAAGATGCTGGCTGAAACAGAAGCAACATGCCATACAGAAGTGTTCAGGTGAGCTCGGTGATGGGCAAGTGACTTAACTCTGACGTCACAAACTTCCTAGTTGTGACACATTAAGGGGTGGAGTCAGAGGGAGAGACTCAAAATATACCCATCAAAAGAACACGTTTCTTCCTTTGATCACATCAGAAACGTTACCGAAGAACTTCTCATTTTATCACTCTTAGAGGTACTGTTTAAATTTTAAAGAAAAACTTTGATTTAACAATCACAGAATGTCATTTACATATTTCAAAGAATTTGCCGAGAATGCCCATGAATCAATTACAACTGTGTATACGCAAAGTAACCTTTACTTCTTAGTGCATTTTCTTGTATGACACAGACATGGGCAATATAAATGCTGCTAACACAACAGATTTCCCTCCACAATAAACCTCAGGAAACTTCTGAGACCACAACCCAAACCCATACTGGTATTGAATTCTTCATTAAAAAATGAAACTGCCTAAATTGAGTGTTTAGTACATGCTACTATGCACTGAATTATTACACAGGCTAACTCCAAAGGAACCACAGTGCAAAAAACAACAGCATACACGTACAAGCTGCTGAAGGTAGTGGTAACTATCTACTGTTTCACATCAGAGAGGCTAAGAAGAATTTACACTGGCAGCCCTCTGCCAGCTTTTCTACTTTACAAAGTAAGGTAAATTAAAGTATAGTTTACCTCCTGAAAAAGAAAAAATCAATTCTAAATTCAAATACTATTTTCCTTGGTCTCATCTTCCACATTTACACTGCTGAACAAAGTCGAATTTAGCATTAAAATACAAGAATTACTCAGGTCTACAAGGAAGATAAAATCCTGCACTATACAGGCATAACACCTAATTTTAAAATCACACACACAAACATAGAAAGAGAGAAGCGTTTTCTAACAGCATCAACAGTACAGCATTGCAAAAAGTAGTTATCATTGGGAATGGTAATGATATTGTGTCCTCGACCAACCTGTAAGCTAAGGGATGCTTGTGTCCACAGAACTTGCACTGGGGATTACTAAAATTGCATCTTCTCCTTATTGGCATGTTACACCACACCTTGCAGAGCCAGGCATATGTATCTCAAATAAGCTCAACACCACAGACAGCTCACAGCATCATTTCCTGTAATGGTATGCTTGCATACAGGTAACACTTGTAGCAGAACTTTTCAAACGTGAGAAAGCATTAGTTTGGAAGTATCAGTTTAGAGTGCATTTTGATGTCTTTTTGTAGCACTTTTTTCCTCTCTGAAACTCAACCTGTTCATTCCTTCCCTCCCTTCAAAATCTTTCAGAATTTGGGGCGAGGCCTAGAAAATGGGGGATATTATTTTCTACCGGAATACATTCATTCTGATGTACTGGAGAACAAAGTTGGGGGAAGAAAAAAGTACTGAAAAATTCATTGTTAGAAACACCGAAAATAAGCTAAAAATTTAACTACACTTAGTTCTTTCAGAAGCCTCAAGGTAGAAAAAGAAACTCCCCAGTCAAAAAAATACACAGCTTTTAAAGTGTAGGTTTTCTTTTTTTTTTTTCTTGTCTTTTAAATAGACAATTTTCCCAACGTTTCAGCCACCCTTCAATGTAAATTTCATGACACCTTCACCTCTACACCAAAGACTGGTATAACAAGACAGCCACTATCTCAGCTAGACTTCCCACTGGCTGGTTTGGGAAAGAAAACATAACCCGCTGGAGATCAGTGAGGCACACTATTCCTCCTCAAATCCCCTGCTGCTAAAAGAGGAAACATGGGTCCTCTTGGCACCAAATGTGGTCTCTTAAACACACATTTCCACAATTATCTACTTCCTCCACTGAAAATTACATGCTTAACAACAAAAAAACTATAGTACACTACCTTTGCTGCTTGGTGGGCAGAATTAACACAGTTTATTTGAGAAAGATATGGTGCTTGAGTTTTCAGTCCACTGGAAAAGAAGTTACCTACCCTACCTACACAGTCGTTTAATAATTGGACACGAGTAAGTAATAAAGGAAAGGAAGCAGAACAAACAAAAGAAATCCACACATACAAATCTGAAATAGGGCATTTATAACATTCTACGGTTTGGAAATAAACAGACTAGTAGTGATCTGTGAGGTCTGCCATGAAAGTATGCCTCCTGTTTCATTGTGATGGCCCACAGTGCCACAGGCAGACGTTGGTGGTACGGCAGTAGAGGCTGAACCTTCCCGCCAATATTCCACTACACGATGATGCCGTGTGACAGATGGCAGCAGAGGGGCACTCTGACACAACGGCATCTGACATTGATGTGCAGATGAAGCAAAGAGGTGACACTAAACTCCTCCATGACTAAAAAATGGCACCCACTGATATTCACTGATGCCTGCTGAACATTTATGCTTAACAAACAGTGGATATGAGCACAGCAAGGCAGTGAGTGGTGATTACAGCAGTGGTAACAGTGGGTCACCTCTGCTGGTACAGATTTTTATAACCATAGCATGCAGGCTCTTGTTCATCACTGGCCAAAAAATAAAAATAAAAATAAAAAATTCTAATGGTAGTGACTATGGTGAAAAACAGCATATCCTGTAGCTGAGAATTTGCTCTATTAAATGCTGGTATTTAATGCTTCTTTCTATCTCCTGTAGTTTCCATGGAAATAAATATGAGGCATTACTTTCAGGGTGACCTACATGTGTTCTTCTCCCAAAGCAACACCCCAGGAAGTGGTACAATAGCTCCTGGAGGAAATAAAGCAGAACCAATGCGTAATTATCTCAGCAATCAAAGCCTGTCACTAGAACTCAGTTCTCAACCAGAATTATTTAATCAACACCAAATTCTCCACGTTTACATTAAAGGTAACACTGTTCAGCAGATTTTCATACAGGTACAGTTTAACCACTTCTCATTCTCCAGGACACCACAATTAATCCCTGCAATGCAAGAAACCTTCAGTCCTTTCTGGTTATATCCAAATCCTAGCTGTCTCAAATTCCACATCTGTGTTATTTAATTGGCATCACACAAGGGACATCACAGTTGCCATTCCTTGTAACCCCCTCATTACAGAGGCATTAATGACTGCAGTCAGCCCAGTTCCACTTCCCTGCCCAGTGATTTAATTTCCTGTACAGCATGGCTTTCAGCTTGCCTTTGAACACTTCCTCAGCTGACACTGCACAGCAGACCTGTGCTCTCTATCACACCAGAGCTTCTGATGGCCAGTACATAGCCAGCCTGCAAGCAGCTATGTCACTGTCCTCTGTCACGAAGATCCCTCCTGAAACAAGAGTTCTCAAGTTAATTGGATTTACAGTTCAGCTTTGCATCACCCAGCCCAGCAGAGAGCAAAGTAAAAAATTTTAAGGGAAGTCTTCACAGCAAGGAAGGAAAAGAGGAAGGAAGAAAGGAAGGAAGAAAGGAAGGAAGAAAGGAAGGAAGAAAGGAAGGAAGAAAGGAAGGAAGAAAGGAAGGAAGAAAGGAAGGAAGAAAGGAAGGAAGAAAGGAAGGAAGAAAGGAAGGAAGAAAGGAAGGAAGAAAGGAAGGAAGAAAGGAAGGAAGAAAGGAACCTCTACAGAGCACCTCAAACAGAAGCTTTATACTAGAGGGACTACCATCTGAAAGCTGAACAACAAAAAACTGATAAAACAAAAAACAATTGGTTCTGAGCAGCTAAATTTTTAACAGTGTTATCAGGGCTAGAAGGCTAATGGAAAACACCGAACACCAACCAACTAGCAAACTCCAAGTATAATACAGAAGTATAACCTGACAAATATACTAATTTTTGGTTACTACCCATAAACAGGATGGACGGTCCTGACATACACATCACATACAAATACATGGAAATGAATCACAGAACCAAAGTTTCTGGACGTCCAATAAGTCAACTGCAAGTGACTCTCTTATCACCCTTTCTGCTTTACTTTGCCAACTTTACTTCAGTGTTCTCAAAAGTACTCTGTCTTAAGAAGTTGTCATAACTTCCTGAAAAATTTTAGCTGCAATGATTTAAGAAAAATTTCATCAACTACAAGAAATGAGAGATAATGAGAGCAACAGATCATAGAATGGTTTGGGTTGGAAGGAATGTTTAAGGTCATTTAGTTCCAACTCCCCTCTATAAGCAGGGACACCTCTCACTAGACCAGCTTGCTCAAAGCGCCATCCAGCCTGGCCTTGAATGCTTTCAGGCAGGGGACATCCACAGCCTGTCTGGACAACCTGTTCCAGTGTCTCACCACCCTCACAGTGAAGAATTTCTTCTTAATATTTAGTCTAATAATAATTAGTCTAAACTCTTCCAGATTAAAGCCATTTCCCCTTGCCCTATCACTACATTCCCTTATAAAATGCCTCTCCCCAGCTTTCCTGTAGGCTCCCAGCGGGTACTAAAAGGCTGCTATAGGGTCCCCCTGGAGCCTTCTCTTCTCCAGGCTGTTTAGCCCCAGCTCTCTCAGCCTGTCCTTGTAGGGGAGGTGCTCCAGCCCTCTGATCATCTTTGCGGCCCCCCTCTGGGATCACTCCAACAGCTTCATATCCTTCCCGTATTGCACACCCCCCCCCCCCACCCCCAGTATTGTTGTACCTCCTCTCTTTTTACATTTAACAGTCCTTTGGTTTTTGAACATGACCACTGAAAAATTCCTGAAAGGCACATTTTCAGTCACATAAGTTGTTAATATTCAGTTCCCATCCCTCCCTACTATAAGACTGACATGGCATGCTCCCTTTGAGGACTTGTCCAGTCACTAACTCCACTTCTCTGGAGCTTCAGTTACATTCTGCTGTAGGATAATAAAATCAATCAGTGGCTGTGCTTTTAAATTGCTCAAGAGGAGGGCTTGAACTGTGTGAAGCACTGTTAAAATCACAAGGACTATTCACAGCATATGAAGATAATGAATGTGTCTTCTAAGGATGAGAAATGTGGTGTAGGGTCCCAGCTAGGATCAAGGATGGGAATACCTAGCAGGGGATAAATGTGCATTTAACTTGCATTTTAAGTGTCCCGAAATATAAATATAATTGCCCGATGATCAGCAGTTATTGCATTACTCCAGCATAACACATTCTACTGAAATAAAGGTATTCCTTGCATAGAGAGTCTACAATTATCCCGCAGGTATTTAATAGTCAGGTCATAAGTGCTTTTTAAGCATAATTAAAATTAATTATAGAACAACTTTAAGACATTGTGAAAAGACACAGTAACTGTTGATCCTTAGTGACTTGCTATGCCCCTGTAAAACACAAAAGAAATATACATGAGAGGATAAACTTATTGAAGAGTTTAGAATTACCTGACCAGTAAAATGACAGATCTGGTACAGTCAATGTTGATGGACATTCACTGTTGAAAGGACAATTCAAAGCCCTTCAAGAAAAACATGTCCTGCCTGCTACAACTCCTTGCACTACGTGAAAAGTGCTCAGAAAATGTAGCTAAACCCTTAGAGCTGTTTACAGATTCATTTGCATACAGGAGTGAAACTGCTAGCATCCCTTTATCACCTCAATTGTGCAAATGACTTCCATACCTCCTGCTCATTTGGGATTGAAAAAGTTACTACAGACCAAGCTAAGTGTGCCCTCTAAATCCACATGTCAATCAGTCCATACCACAGTCATACTAAAGGACATATCATGCAGTTCTTACAGCACTGGCTGCAAAGAGGAAAATATAGTGTGTCGTCACTGAACTTAACCTAGACTGACGCAAATGTAGCCTTCAGTGTCCTTAAAAGATAAAGTAAATTCTGCTGAAGTCTGACTGTCAAGGGCACTGTTGGAAATGGGGGAAAAAAAAATGAAGAAGGACGCTGTAAATACGATCCCATAATTCAGCATAGATAGACTTAGGTTCTGCATGCATGCTCTTCACCCATGGTGAAGCAAGGTAGAACATGCACAGCCTCACTGGCAGCACATCAGAGTGCTGAGCATGGCTGTCACAGCAACTGACAAAGCCTGCTCATATGCCAAAAGTTGTGCTGTGTGTTGAATGTCTACAGGTCTACTGGAAAAAAAAAAAATGACAATTTTATTTTGGAAATGGAATGCTTAAAGTACAGAAAGGGTACAGTAGCAGTAGCAGGAAACTTTCAGTCAGGAGATTACAAGGAGGGAAATGGGTCAAGTGCCAGTTAAGAACTTCCTCCTTTGTGTGCAAGCACATACAGGCCCTCTGGGCAGAGAAGCTTGCTGTGTGTAAAAGGAAAAAAAAAAAAAAAAAAAAAAAACGAGTACACAGCAGTCAGAGCCTTTTTGAATGTAGCCATAACAGCCTCAGAGCAGCTGGATAGTAAAAGAACGCAGCTGAGAAGAGGGAGAAAGAAATACTTGGGAGGACCTACGGGTCATCCAGGAAGGTCTCTGGGCTGAGTTTTGACCACAGACTTTAGTACGTGATTCTAAGAAATGAGTACAAGATTTGCAACTCTTGTGTTTACAGGTTTTCTTGCTTGCTCTGCAACAATTCAGTCCCTTCTCCTGAACAGTTAAAAAAAACCCCAAACACTGGATATATTATCCTACAGCAATGTGTAACCACAACAGAGAATGAGCCATTGACTCTCCTTCACACTTGATCTGGTGGGGAGACCTTGGACTGAGCACACAGCAGAGCTGGACTCTCTTCAAGGTTCAACCACCCACCTCTAAAGAAAATTTGCCATCACGTCTCAGGATCTCCATTCCTGTAAATAGGGATACAATTCTTCGCCTGTGGAATGCTCCAAGTTCCACAGACTAAATTCAAGTGTTATCATAACTGAACCCTACAGAATCTTTGCTGAAAACTGCAATAGCTACCATTGCTTTAACTGTCTCATATGGCGTTCAAATAAGCAAGCAAGTCAAAACATACTTTTTATCTTAAAGAGGACCTCACCAAGATATTCTCTCCAGAATACCACAGTCAATAACATTCAAAAAACCAGGAAGAGCAGGAATATGGCAGGAGAGACATACTGCAAGTTCATTATATACTTAGCCTCTCTTTCCTTCTAAGAGCAAATAACTTCCAACAACAATCATCTGTCTGTAAATGAAGATGTATTCACCAGCTTCTGTGGTCAACTAAGTGACCACAGAAGGCTTGAGGAGAGACTGTAAAGCTGCAAGCATGCCAAAGATGTTTCCATATATTTATTTAGAGGAAAGAACATGCAGTGTGTATGCACTCTCCTGTAAGGCAGAACTGTGACATCCCGTTGTTGTATTAGCAGTGCACAAGTGTTAGAGCTAGGTCTTTCACTCTATGAGAAGATGAACTGTGAAGGCAAAGTAAGCTTGATCACAAACGCAGACAGCAAGCAGTTGACTCCAGACACACAGATAGAGAAAAGAGAGACTAAAAATACTTGATTAAATACTAGAAGGAAGACAATATGAATAGTCCTGTGAATGACTTTATGGAAATAGATATCTTTCTGAAATTCCACATACTTATTCTGACAGAGAAGATAATTTTCTATATCTATGACAATATACAATGGTTGTGCATGGAAGAGCATATTTGCAGCTTTAGTGCTACTAGATATGGATTTGTGCACATGTACATCTGTGGGTTGGTCGAAACCAAAACAATTTTACAGTATTAGAAACTTTGATCACCTTATGACATTTGCTGGATGAAATGTATCAGAAAGTTCCATGTACTGGTTTGCAATTTCCATGAATAGCCATAAAGTCCACACAGAAAACCAATAGAGAAGGCTGAGAACTGAAAGTGATAAAAGGCTTCTCCAGTAAGGAAGGTAATACTTCAATGGATACAATTACACAGTGAAGTAACTATTGTTCCTCATCCTGTCAGACTGAATTTAAACACGAACCAAGAAAAAAAAACAGAAAATACATTTCAGAGTGTGATTTTTTTTTTTCTTTTCACTTACTATATAAAGGTTATTTATCAGAGTAGTGGACAATTTGGCTTACACATTCTACCTGGAGATAACCAACTTAACACCTTCCCATTACCCTCCAAGATAATCATCAACCCTGTCTCACTCAATCTTTCAATGAGGCACATTTCAAATTACCAAAAAAAAAAAAAAAAAAAAAAAAAAAAGCAAGAAAGAAAAAGAAAGAAAAAAAAGAAAAGGAAAGAAATCCATTCAAGTTTTTAAGCTAGGCAAAAATATATCCATTTACATCACTAAAGCCTCATGACCAGCAATCCAGCAGTGAAGGCAGAACATTAACTAGCGAGACAGTCATGAAAACTGCTGACAGCGAGTTGCTGTATCTCAGAAATGGGTGAAAATATCTTGCTTTCACCTCTAAACAGCTGTCCACCTTTTACCAGCTTACTAAATTACATACGCTAGAAAGTGTAAGTATAGCTGGGCTTTCAGAGTGCAAATCCATTGTCTCATTAACAGGCTTTGTTCAAATCCCATTTGCTAATGATCATGTTTCCTTAGGATTTATTTCCTCCCTTCCTTAATCCATGATCAACTCTTAAGCCTCTTTGCAGCAGATGTACACATATTTCAACTATTTCTGAGCACTTACATACCCTCTCTATTACAGTTCCAAGGAGCTCAGATCCATTGAAGTTCTCCTTACACAGAGTAAATACAGGCAATGGCAAGAACATGATTTCTTCAAACCCTCATACCAATAACTTTATGATCACACAGGAATTTATCCTACACTTGTTTCTCTTCCAGTAATACTCCACACTATTTTACCATTAATAAATGCAATCTAGGAGAGCAACATACAAAAACTCTGTATGTTTTCCACATCTCTGGAAGCTCAAAGGAAGATCTAAACAGATGACACTGTAAGCTTGCATGCAACACTCATTTTAATAAAAACATAACCGATCAAAAGTTTCCTCTGGATCAATACTCTAACTTTATTTCTCCATCTTGAATATTTTCCACCATCTTTGAGTTTCTGCCAGGGCAGCAAATTTTCTAGAGGCTTTACCTTCTTTACAGCTACAAACCTGTCCAAACCTCTGGTCTGCTGAAGTAATTGCCAGCAAGATTAAAGATTGTTATACTTGACAGTCCTTGACATAAAAGATGTCTGTGGCCTTCAGAATATAGTAAGTATTACAGAATACCCATAAATTAGAAAAGGACAGAAATTTTATTTTATAGATCATACTGGTAAAGTAACTTAACTTGCCGACTTGTGACTGGTTTTTATCTCCAAAAGAATAGTAGAAAATGTAACACTATTTCAGACATTTTGAGAAACAGTAGAGTTTCCAATCTTTTTATTTGAAGGAAAATCTTCAAATATTTTTAGTAGTACTACTTTTTATACTGGCATGCCTTTTGTATAAGATGGACAACATTTTAGATTTACATAATTCATTAAAACACAATCAACTGAATATTCTATATGCCCACTAAGAACTATTTGACTCAAAAAAGTCAAAATGGGGGTAAAGTTTCAATAATTTTTTTCTCCTTATCATCATGGAATATAGGGCCTACTACTAGAGCCATGAAAGAAGTAAAAGCACTTCTGTGTCTTCATACATAGAAGGGGATTGTATTGCAGAACTTCCATCTAGCCACAAAAACATGTGAGCAAAGCAAATGAGAAAAGAAACAGTGTAGTAAGAAGCATGTATTAAAAAAATATGATTAAATGGAAGGATTGACAAGAGGAAAAAATGGAACAGTTTCTGAATTTGGAACAGCAAAAAACAAGTATCTGGGTCAAAATTATTTCTTCCACCAGATTTCATTCATGTGCTTCAGAGGCATGGAAAAAAAACGTGTATTTCCCAGAGAGCAGCAGAGCTGCTGCAACTCAGGTAGACAGTTTTTAAACACTCCTTCCTTCCCTTCTGCAGAGAAATCAAGCAGAATTACTTTTGGAGAATTTTTCTCCTGGGGAAAAAAAAGCCACAAATTGACACAAGGCATGGGAACATGAGATTGAACAACTAAAGCTTTCGGAAATTGTATTTCTTGCAAGAAGACACATCTGTAAAATGCCACTGCTGGCTTCATCAATCAAACCTAACTCAAGTGACTTTTGAAAGCATAAATCATACATTTCCAAGGATTAACTCTCAAAAACTATTAGAATTATAATTAAGAAAAGAAAAAAGCAGACTAGGAAATTATGTATGGTAAAATGAAAATCAGATTATTTATCACTACAAGCTGTTCTCTCCTTATTTAGCATTCGTGACTCCTTGAAGTTTATGTTCAGTACCAGTTCTCTTCAACCTTCTATCCTTGTCCCTAACTTCTGCTGCTTTACTTTCCCAGCCTTCCGAAGTCAACTTTGAAAAATCCAAGTTCTTCCACCTCACTCAATCTCAGGAACAGTTCCCAAAAATTAACAGTTATGAAAACATTATAAGAATCATAGCTTCTCTAAAGACCCTCACAAATACAGTCTCTCTAGCAAACAGATAAGACTGTATTTTATTTTTATTTTTTTTTACAATTAAATAAATCCCAAGACACAGATGAAAACAGAAAAAAGAAGATTATTAGTTATTTTTCAACTCTTCTGCTATGCTTGTGTTAGTGAATTTACTACCTATCACACTAAATACAAAACCACACTGGCATTTTCTCCCTTATACATACGTACCTGAGCAACAACTACCCTTCCCTTCTCAACATGATGCTGAATATATACCCAGTCTTGGATATACCTTCTGCCCAGCCTAAGACAACCCGCTACACTTACACACCTTCCCTCACCATGAAGCAGCTCAAGAAACTATAGAGATGCTCCACTACATGTATTCTAGGGTATGCTGCTAGTACATCTGCAGTGCATAAAAACAGTCATAAAAAAGGGATGATGCTGTTTGGCAGGCCTCTTGTGTGTCATCTCCCATAAACAACCAAATTAAACTGCTTTGCACTTAAGTACCAAATCAAGTCACAACTTGGTGTCTGAAGTTGCTCACACCCCCCATTTGTCTGCTCTAGTTAGCAGTGTGGTCTGAAGACAAGTTAAATTGAGAACAGTTCCCTAACTGTAAGAGCAAGTTTCAGTTATCTTCCATAATACATTGGTCTTACTGTAACAGAGGTTTGAAAATAAACTTCCCTTTTCTTTATTAATAAATTTGAACCCAACTACATAAACACTGTGCACATGCTCACATTTTTTGCAGCAATTTCCCAAACAGTGAGAAGTCTCAAGGATCTTCTATACACTTAAGCCACAAATTCAAAGGTCTTTTCAACACCAGCTCTACAATTAAGCATTTTTAGACAAGTTAAAGCCCCTATCTTCTCAATACCTTTTCTGCTAGGCAGTTTTCTCTCCAACATCAAGTTTTTCCATTTTAAAAGGCTAAGCACATGCTCCACAGATGGCTGAGGAAGTGACTTTTGATCTTAATGGAAGCAGGATTCAGCTTCCCCAGATCAGTCTGAAGACCATCTCCCCATTTGGAACACTGTCAGAGATGAGAAAAAGTATGAAAGGAGAGAGAGAAAGTAGTAGGATAAAGCTGGATAAGTAGTTTCAGTATCCATGTTAAACTTGAAAGCCAAGGAGTAAGGATTATTCATATTTCAGAGGCCACTATAAAGAAAACAGCAAATATATCAGCACCTTACTAAGTGCATCTTCCTGAAACAAAGCCAAGATTCATCACGTCTGCATGTTTTGTCTGACTAGTTTGGAACAAGAAAAAAAATTAACAAATGGTCTATTTTTAAAAAATAGTATTCTATGAGAAAGCTCATGAATGACAGTCACATCAACTGGAAGAAAGGCAGAGGGCTTTAATAAGCATCCAAACCAGCCAGGAGAACAATCGATGAAACTTAATGTTTGTTCAACAAACCAATAATGACTAAATTAAAAATACTATTAATGTGAAAGAAGTTGTCAGCACTGCATTTCACTATACAGAATTATCATCAAAAAACTTTAAAAAATGTTATTGCTCCCAATCATCTTAGAATAAAAACAAACAAAAAAACAATGAAACAGAACAGCCCAAAAATTTTCAACAGATAAGCTTTTCTGCAGAGCTTCTAATACACCCAGCATTTTACTGAAAACCTCTGAGAACAAAGTTCACTTTCTTTGTATGTGAAGAATCAAATTACAATTTTTCCATCTTACATTCAATCGAAATTTTCAGTACCATAGTCATCTAGATCATTTGTTCTGAGGTTTTCACAGTCTGTCCTGACAAAGTCTAATCACATTCTCAGAATACAAAAAAAAAAAAAAGGGTTTCCAGCACAGATTAAGAACAGGATTACTCACATCAGATGTGTAAGGCACAGTTCTTTACCTTTTGATAGCCTGGGATTGATTTAACTATATGTTCAAAGTTTCTGTGTTTACAATATATGGCACAGAGTCTTTCCCTTAAAATTCACTTGCCCTCTTTCCTCACCTCCCCTTTTTGTTGAAAAGCACTTAACACCCTGATGCGCAGGCTGATTGCTCAACTACAACACCCAGAAAAGCTGAAATGAGATAGCAAAATGAATCTTTCCATGTCCTTCCACTCAATTATTTTCTGCAAGAAGCTGACTGAGCCTGGTGAGAAGAAGTGACAAGAGACAAGAGGCTCTCAGACAGACCTTAATTTATTGCAGCCCTGACACACAGCCAAGCTGACTGCTACCTAGCAGAATAAATAAATAATAATGAAAATTGAGGGCTGATTCAACTCCATTCCTGGATACAGAGTTGCACCTAACAAACACAAATGTATGTTTCCATACAACTTTATCTTCATTCCTTTCATAACCATTCAGTTAGTTTTTTGTTTTGTTTTTAAATAAAGGGATTGTCAATGTTCAGCACCATCTGCCTCCCTCAAGGGTCAGTCTTTCAGATCTCTGCAGATCTCAAGTTTTTCATGTGTAGTTTATCACCTAGACATGACAGAATGGAAGAGGGAAAGAAAAAAATAAAACTATGAATACAAAAAAAGACAATGAAAACAATCTGAGTTGTTTGGGTTATTTTGTTGTGGTGGGTTTTTTGGTTGTTGTTTTTTTAATAGGTTTTGGTTGGAAAACTGCAGATTTGAAATACTTCTGTTCCCTAGAAAGTGGTCAGTCACAGGATTCTTTGGCCCAGCTAACTAAAGTGGTCAAACCATCTTCTGACCAAACTGCCTCACCCAAAGCAAACTGCTTCAATATACTTGGCTTCTGCTCTTGGTCCTGTGTTTGTTGTTCCAGGAAAGTTCTTGCTAAGGAACTGCTGCTTTGCATTATGAAAAAAAAAAAAAAGATACTAGCAAAACTGTATTTTTGTTACCACTGAGTCTTGTGACATAGTTAGCCCTCCCATTGTTCAGCAACAGTAACTGATGAATAAAGAATAAGACCTTCTACTTGCCACAGCCTTCTTTTCAAACAGACTCGCACTGAGGTAGGAAGGAAAAATACAGAACAGACTCTAACCTTTCCCCTCTAATGCCAACGCAGGTCACAGTTGCATGGTGTTCTGCATTACCTTATACCCATATTACCTCAAGCAACAAATATCTAAGCTTTCCATCTCCCTCTTTTTGAGGCTTATCATGCTGGCACTGTGAATCTAGCATACATTACCTGTTCTTTTATATTAAATATGTTAAAATATTTTATTTACTTTAATATATAATCCCTGATTTTGCCAAACAAATGCCTTCTTTGCTTAAGTCTTTACTGCTAAGGGTGGCCTTTGGCAATTCCAGATCCTGAAGGTAAGAGAGATAGCCTGGAGAAAGGAAGAATTCCCCCCGGTTGAGGAGTATCTAGCTACAGATCATCTAGGCAAATCTGATACACACAGATCCATGGTCCCAAAGGGTTCTACCCACAAGTGCTGAGGAAGCTGTCAGAAGCAACTGTGAAACCACTTTCCCACACTTCTGAATGATCACAGAGAATGGGAGTGGTGCCTGAAGGCTGTAGGATATCCAACGTCACTCCAGTCTTCAAAAAGGGAAAGAAGGACCCAGGAATCATAGACTCACCGAGGCTGAAAAAGATTTCCAAAATCATCTAGTCCAATCATTTACCTACCACCATTTCCTCACTGCGTCCCTCAGTACAATGTATAAAAGTTTCTTGAACACCTACAGGGGTAGTGACTCAGCCACCCCCCAGAGCAGCCCATTCCAGCATCTGACCACTCTCTCAGGAAGAAATTTTCCCAATATGCAACCCAAACCCCCCAAGCACAGCCAGAAGCCACTCTTTCTAGTCCTATCACTAGTTAAGTTGCAGAAGCAGCCAACCTTCACCTTGTCACGACCTCCTTTCAGATAGTTGGAGAGAGGTATAAGGTCTCCCCTGAGCCTCCTCTTCTCCAGACCAAACAATCCCAGCTCCTTCAGCCACTCCTCATAAGACTTGGGCTCCATACCCTTCACCAGCTTTGTTGTCCTTCTCTGGACATGTTCCAAGACCTCAGTGTCTTTCTTGTAGTGAGAGGGTCAAAACAGAACACAGTACTCAAGGTATGGTTATGTTTCTCCATATTAACCACCTGCTACATTCTTAAAACTTAGTACACTTTGTGTAATGAAGTTTAAAAACATCCAGTACTCAATAAATTTTTGAGTTAGTATATGTGTATTGGTATGTCAGCAACTGTATTTTAAATATATAAGGTTCTGCCAGCACCTTCAGCCATCAGTAGCA
The DNA here is from genome assembly GCF_016699485.2 of Gallus gallus. Taxonomy (NCBI): domain Eukaryota; kingdom Metazoa; phylum Chordata; class Aves; order Galliformes; family Phasianidae; genus Gallus; species Gallus gallus. The sequence goes on from NC_052572.1 coordinate 34,575,258, forward strand.
GAAGCTAACCTTTTACATTCACTGAACTTTCCTGGAAAGTGAAGGTATCTTCCATTAAGTCCAATTATTTTCTAGATACAGAAAGCCATGAAATAACAAGCACGGACATTTTTTCTTTGAGCTACGGTATTTTAATTGGAAGGCCTAAATCAATTTTATGAATATTTTTAAGAAAATAAATGGCCATCTGTTTTGAGAAAAGTTTTTACCAATAGAAGAATCATACTATATACTCTACCAGTAGTATAATATTCAAATACTTCTGTAATAAAAAATATATTTCTATCTTAACTGTCCCCAAAGCACCTCCAGGCAATTTGAAGTTCTACGCAAGTACAAAAAAAAGATATGTTGCAGAGTTTTCCCACTAAGTAAACCTGGCAATAACATCTCACTTTTCTATTTAAGTCAGAGTATTCTAGGAGAGGGAACAAAAAACAGCTTTTAAAAGAGAGTTAAAGGGTTTTCTAATGGTAGAAATGATCTAAGAAAACGTATTACATTAAAAAAAAATAAAAAACATTATATTATCTTAGTATTACGTCAAAAATCAAACCACTTTGAATCACTAATCAATGCTGTTTCACATTCAATACACAGATTCAAGAATAAAGGGAGGGAGGGGGAAAAGGGATTTTGGTCTGGAAGTACTTAACAGGTATGCAAAATAGGGAAAATAAAAGCCTGCTTGATGAACTAACATAAAAAAAAATGACCACCTTGTTTAAAAAAAACCAGAAGAGGTCTCCCTTGTGACACCTCTCTTAAATCTCATTAAGATGAATGAGTTTACACCATTTGATCTTGTTCCCTCACTACTTTGTTCTAGGAGAGGTTAATTTTATGTCAATAGCAGGTATTGTTCTTAAAACAGGTACATAAAGCCTAACCACAAGTAACTGCCAGATGAAACAAATCAGAGAAATCTCCATTTTAGTTTTATCATTTGTCAGGTTGGCTTTGTTTTTCATTTGGTTTTGTTTTTTAAAAAGTCTCTTCTTTGGTGTTTCAAGTTACGAAAGTTTTGTGAAAGTTTCTCTCTGACAAATTGGAACACTGCAGGAGAACCACCATGACAATGCCTGTAGGTAGCTACAGTAGCTTTTGCCTCTTTCATTGGGAGAGTTAATACAGAGCTGTGTCAGTATACATGTAAATCTAAGAATTGTACCTGTCCTTAGACAGTTAATTCTGTTCACTTCACTTAGCTTAGAAGGAAAAATGCTAACCCTGAAACCTCAGTCTCCCTGTTCTCCTGATGAGTCCATTCATCATTTTTGCACCTGGACACCTGGCTGTTGACAAATGCACACAGCATACCTTCCCTCCAGAGGATAAAAAGGGAAGTAGCAGAAAGCCCAAGCATTTATTATGCAAGCTTTTACAAAAATATTCTTCAAAATCGCTCAACTTCAGCCAATTCTTTAAGGCAGCAAATATTTGAATAAGCATTTAAAATTCAAAAACTGAAAGATCAACATGGGATAACATCTCTACACTGCCCATGTTTTGGGCAACCAATATATTTTCTACCCTATTGTTCAGTTTGTACTCATCAGATCTAAGGCCAGGATTTCTCAATCTGTCTGAGAACTTGATAACCGGTTTCAGTTCTAAACTCTACATATTTAATTTTTGAAGAGACCAATAGAGTGGTTTCCAAAAATACCCTACAATGAAATCCAGTTAACCATACTGACCAAGAAATTTTCAGACACGCCAATTGAAAAGCTTTCTCCACTTCCAAAGTGCTTAAATGGAGCACCTCAGTATTGATCATTCGGTCAGTCCTGATGTCACCAGAACTCTACATGACTCTCATCTGACATCACACGTTTCTGTCTTTTGGACGCCAATGGTCTGGGAGCAAGCAAAAACTGAAAGCGGTGGACTATTCTATCTGTTAAAATGCTTACCGAACATAATATCCAGCTTTACTGGCGAGAAAGCATTCCCAGCACTTGTGTTTGCAGTCTGCAACAGAAAATCACAGTTGTGGGTTTTTTTTCCACTGCTAGTTAGGCAACTCAACTTTGAATCCTAAAGAAGGTCACAAGCAACTAATGGAAGGCTACATCTTTTTGTGGGGAAAAAGAATCATATAACCATGAAACAATGCATTTTGAAGCAGACAGATGTGTGGGAAAGCCTTTTGAACCAGTAGGTAGAAAAACATACACAGCAATTAGCTACTGCTCCACATTTTGCTAATAACATTTAGTTTTTGCCAAGCAACTGTGAAGAGTTTCAACTTTGCATGAAACAATGGTGTCCGTAGTACTCTAACCCATCCAAGTCCTACCACTGCCAGCAATGTAAAAGAAAAAAAACTCCAGGATTCCTAACACCATTTCTTTTTGGATTCAGTATTCTTGAAGAGACATTAGATGTGTCTGACACAGTAAAACAAGTTCTGGAAGATGTACTGAAGTCCTACACTTATGTGTTGCAGATTCAGGTACAATACATTTATTTTACTTTCTTGGGTCTACGAGATGATAACGTGCAACATAAGAAAGCAAGCAATAATAGTACAAAAAATCTAATTTAAAACAAAATAAAAAGACTTGACAGCAACAAAAAGCCTCTCAGCTTCAGTTATCTACCAAACATAGGCTGCTAGTATAAGTTAAGTAATAAATTGGCAATAAAAACATTCACTATCAAAAATAAAAAGTTTGTATTGCTTTTACAAAGCCAGGACTGTTTCCAAAGTACAAACTGATGTCAGAAAAATGAATAGCTAATTCAGCTTCAGTATGGATCAATTCTGCTGCAAAAAGTGTTAAAGCTGTGGTTTTATTATATTACTATGTACCTGTACTGAGATAAAACTTGAGCCAGTGCTGGCCTCCTGTGTTTCTGTTTAGAAATTAACATTTAAAGAACAACTATAGAATGAAACAATCACAGAATATTCTGAGTTGGAAGAGACACACATGCAATGAGAAGGTCCGATTCTCAGCTCCATACAGCACCACTCAAAATTCAAGCCGTATTTCTGAGAGCTGTGTTCAGATGCTTCATGAACTTCATGCTCACTGACATGACCACTGCCCTGGGAAGCCTGTTCCAGGGTCTGACCACTCTTTCATTGAAGAGCCTTTCAATGTCTCCCACTCTGAACTGCAGCTTCATGCCATTACTCTCAGTTCCAACAGTTTTCATTCAGTTAAACTTACCACAGGCAGACCAAATCAAAAGTGAAGTCATATTTTAATTGCAGCCCATCCTTGGGAGGGAGACCAATTATTATTATTATTTAAATGCAGACAGATGATGTGTTTTGTTTTAAACATGGTATCCTACCTCATCTGACTTCAAGTCAGGAGAGGGAGTCTTGTGTTTCTTTCCATCTCTCAGCCACTCGCTCCCATGTCTCGCACTAGCACTGGACGCCTGTAGCTCCACGGCCAGTCACTTCAGCTCACAAACCGAACAGAAAATGACTTTTCCAGAGCTCAGAATCGGGAGTAGTTGGAAGGACTTAAAGTTGTTTCCCATTGGATGAAGGTCCAGCTCACACTGCTGTCACATGAAAAACAGCAGTAGTTCACATACAAAAGAGCACAGCCATCCTTGAGAAGGAGGAAGAGGACAACAAAATATTTAATGAGGAGGTACTGAGCTGCTCTGTAAGAACATACCTTCGGCCTCACCTAGAGTACAGTAAGATCAGTCGTATGGGAATTCAGCTTGGTAGGTAAGTTCACAACCTGCATTTTTTTCCAGGTATTTTGTTTTATAGATGTTTAAAAGGAATTATGTTCCTTTTTGCTATAAACTTTACACAGGAAATAACAGCATAGCTGTAGCACATTAGAAAGGATGGTATCAACAAGAACTCTTGTAATGATCCATTAAGCGTCTCAGGCACTCAAAGCCCAGAATAAGAACAGATGCTCTTCATATTTTTCCCTGAGAATTACACTGCATTGGCAACATGCTAGTAATGAAAAATAAAACTCCTCTGGTTGCCTCAACTAGAGCACTGAGACTAAAATAACCAGAAATGCCATATTATTTATGTTTTAGGAGCTGACAGCAGGGATGTAACTGAACGGAATATTCACAAAGGCACTCCACTTACCATGCGCTGTGCACAGCTCTTTGGCACCCTTTATACAACGAAGAAAGAGGCAAACTACAACTGCTAACTGCAGCAGAAGTACTTCTTTTCTAGAGGACGTAATACAGTTCAGAAATACTCACCAACCAGAATAAACATCACTACCTTTTAATTGAAACCTTTTTCAGGACACAAACCAAGTAAGACCTCGTAAAAACACATTAGTAGGAACTTCCTGGAAGTCAAATGACTATAGTCATGCTATAGGTTGAAAGCCTCCCTTTCAATTCCAGTCAACTTCAGTACACCGCAAGTGTGAAAATTTCAAGACATATCCAAAGTCTCCAGTTTCTCACTGTTCTACAGCTAAAAGAGTTAAATGATTTAGAATGTAAATAAGATGAGAAACAAAAGCAGTTTAAACTACGCAGCTGTCAAACAATCAAGAGCGTTGTCACATTTCATACAAGCTACCTGGAGAGAAGTAAACTGCAAAATAACCCTACAAATACACAATTTGTGTATCAGATTACAGTTGTAAATACTAAGCTTTATAGTAAGTTTTCCAGTCGCTTGGGTGTCCTTAGTTAGATGTCACCCACTAGTGGATCCGACATGAAGGCCAAGTAGATGGTTTCCACTTCTGGAAATGAGTTTTGAAAAGGAACTGGGTAAAGCATTCAATGCCAGACAAAGTTCACAGCATCCAAATCCTCATCAGCTACTTCTGGATAATCCCAGGCCAGCAAGAACATAACTGTCTCAATTAGAAGCCCAAGAACTGAAATTCAAGCACTGTTTGAGAAGATAGAAAATATATACGAGACAGAACAACTGCAGATGTTACAGCAAGACAGCTCAAGACTGAAACAAACATTCAAGCAAGAATTGACAAACTGAGAAGTAACTAAGTCTTAAGAACAAAACCAGACCTCCCCCACCCCCCCAAAAAAACCCTGTTGAGAGCAAATAGCTTTAAATCAATAGATATAAAAATAAGGGATTCAGGACAAACTTAACAGATTACTAAAGCAATCAATAATATTTAGTTTCTAAAAGATACTAAAGACTAGGATGCTTGAGATTTTAACAAAGAACAAACAGCAGGAGTGCCAGCAAGCAGAAAGAATAGCATAAACATATGAGATATTAAAAATCTCCTTCCTTCATAAAGTAAGAGTTAACAGTGTGAGATTCACGTAGGTAGGTCAATATTAGAGGTACTAAACTTTGTTTTACGTGAGGCCCAGCAACATACAGCTGTATTGGTCTCACTGCTTTTTAAGATATCATTAATGTCTATCCAGGTGCTGGTGCCTTTTGAGAACCAGAAAGAGCATGGACAAAAAATTCAGACATGCCTAATTGATAAAAATAGTTTGGACATTACCATGCACTTACAGCAGCACAGGAAGAGAGTCAAACTGGAATTTTGCAGCAGAATTATGTGCACCCTCCTGTTGTTTTTACGAGCCTCAAATTCCTACCTGTAGGTTGGAACAGAGGTTCTTACTCTCATCATGATAAACATGCCCTGCTTTATTTACAGGGCAGAGGCTATCGCCAACTAAGTACCAACTACCTCAATAGTCCTCACTTTGAGCAACGTTAATGCCTTGATGCCTCTGTAGTGGCAGAGTACTATATCGAGCAACTGGATTTGCTACTTTCACAAATGAGAAGCAGTTCCATGTCTTTACAGATACATATTCAGACATGGCAGTGGCTTTAGGGTCAGGTAGGAGAGCCTGACACCTATTCACATCTCTTTAAATGCTTTACACTAAGCAAAGAAGGTCTCCCAGCACTTGACATGACCACAAGCTGAGGAACAATACCACAGCGAATACTTCTCCGCATCACTCCCCTAAACAAAGTACTGGTTAACTCCTCTGACACTCCAAACACTACATCCCATCTGGGCTGCTGCGTTGTAGAAAGATACTGCTTCCTGGGTAGAGAATACGGTTCTAAAAGCAAGTCACATAGATGCTCACATATCCAAGAGTTGGGGTGCTGAAGAACATCAAAACAATCAGCAAGTGAGTAAGGATTTTAGTGGCTCCAATAAATCTGGACTGGAACATAAGGGTAAATTATTTCTAGGTTGGTAGGCCTATGACACCTCAGGCTATCGAGGGAGAGATGCAACATATGGATGGGCTCAGGATCAAGGGGTGGACTTGACCATGGACATACTTTGCACAAGTTTTCCGTAAAAGTGGAATGTGCTGCAATTAAGCAAGACAAGAAGATAAAGCCCCCTTGGTATGGAGAACCTAGGTACACGTGGTGAGTGATGCAGAAGGATGGAGAAGTCCAACATGTACCTCAGGTGGACTTGATTTGAGCTGAAACTATCCAATTATTTGAATTACACATTTGCTAAATGTCATAATTACTATGTTTATTATACATCCTATCAATGACATTACAGTAATGCCATTGAATACAGTGGTACCAAGAATAAATCTTGATGGAACCAGGAGAGCATAGAAGCAAATGAGACCAAAGCAAGCTTCAGCAGTCAACAGTCCAGCACCATACATTCTCTCTACTGTCTGGAAGGACTACTATGACAAGAGGGAGCCCAAACTCAAGGATTAAAATGATCTCAGCAGACATTTTAAAGAGACAGTTCAGAGACGAAGGGAATTATGTATCTGCACATATCAAAGGACAGGAAGAGTGAATAACAGAAAAGTAGTGGAAATTTTAAAACCTAAGCATGATGGAGATGGCATAGAATAAGTTGGAAGTTTCTTCCAACTCAAGCCATTCTGTGAGTGGCTAGGTATCAGACAGCTAGTGATTAACTTCACTGTGAATGATCTGTTTTGTTGACTCCTTTTGCTGTTACTGGGTTTGTTAGTTCTTTTGTTTTCCCCTATTCTTTCCCCTCCTTCCCTGTTTATTTTTCCTCCTTTTATTTCCTATTTAATTGTCTCAGCCCACGAGTTCTTTCATTTTTCTTACTAGTTCCATTCCCATCACACTGCAGGGCTAGTGAGTGGAGAGCTCTGTGGTGTCTAGCTGCCTGCCACTTTAAACTGTAACACTAGGGTAACTCACAGAATCACAGAATTGTAGGGGTTGGAAGCAATCCCAAAAGATCATCGAGTCCAGCCCTCCTGCAGAGCAGGCCCCTATAGCAGGCTGCACAGGTAGACGTCCAGGTGAGTCTTGAATATCTCCAGAGAAGGAGGATCCACAACCTCCCTGGGCAGCCTGTTCCAGTGCTCTGTCACCCTCACAGTGAAGCAGTTTTTTCACACATTGGTGGGAACTTCCTGTGCTCCAGTTTATGGCTGTTTCCCCTTGCCCTGTCCCCACAGACTGCTGAAAAGAGGTTGGTCATGTCTCTCTGACTCCCACACTTAAGATACTTATAAATATTAATCAGATCCCCTAAGTAGATCAATATAGTTAACAGAAAATGAAGACAAATACAAGTAAGTTGCTGTCACGAGATGCATGTCAACATATTGGAAAGCAACAGAACACTCAAAAACTTACTATTTATGGGGACCTAGCACTTTTTTTTTTTTTTTTTAAGTATGATTGCCAACTCATCTCCAGGATGTCTTCCCCAAGCAACTGAGAAAGAATTCTACTATACTTTCCAGTCTGCAAGCTTAGCTGCTCAGACTTGAATCATACTCAGGCACTAACTTGGAGTCAGATTTTCAGAAGACAAGGGCATCATGCATATACTCCTAGTATAATATGACTTCTTTCCTGTTTTCCAGACTTGACGTCACTTAGACAACTTACTCCAGCTACAGCATAAGTTTCCATGAATTTACTCTTCTGACTACTTAGCAATTAAATCCTCTTTATTCCACAGGTTTGATTACATGCTTTTGTACTACAAGAACAAACACAGTTTCACAGAGCAAGTACAGTATTATGTATTCTTAAAGTAGACAGGGTCCTCATTAACTTCACCTCCATAAAAAGTTTCCTGAACTGTTTCCTTCTTGTTCCTTTGAGAAAACAGAAAAGCAATTTTCATTTACAACTTAGTTCCTGTTTTCAAAATACCCATTCAACTTTTTTTCTTTTTTAAAACGGTAGAGATAAATGGCACCAAATTGTCAAATCACAGCTATTTTCTGTGCTACCTATACAAATAGGTCTGATTTCTGGCAAGCCATAAAACAATTATGGCTGAATTCCTTTAGCCCTTTGATATCCCAGCTTAACTACAGAACTTCAAAGCCATCTTGGGGAAATGCTAAAAACTAACTTCAAAAAGACAGAAGGCAGATGAAACACCAATTCCTGGACATTCTAACAGGAACACATCAAAATCTTAACATTGGAATAATCATATTTGAAAGGAAAGTTGTTCAAATATTCTCCTGGCCCAGTAAAGAAATCCATACACCATATGATTTACATGAGCCTTGCATCATCCCCATCAGTTAAAAACTACCAGTTGGGTTTGAAAAGAAAAGTGCCTTCTCTGCCTCAATAAAGTACAATTTAATAAGACCTGAACTGTAATCCATCTGTTTGAGTACATAAGTACCGGCCAGAGTTGATTATTCCTTTAATCCAAATAAGAAAACTATTCTAGGTTTGTTACCTCACATCAGTATACTAAGCTGACTTAACTGTTACATGGAATGGGCAACATACAGCAACAGTTTAAGTCAGCACTGCTTCATTTAAAGCAGAGATAGCGACAACTGGAGAAAGCTGAGGGAAAATGTACCAGATGTGTTTTTGATTGTCTAATATTTGCAAGTTTGGAAGCCCGTTTTCAAGTTTAAGCATTCTTCTCACCTTCTCTGGTGTGAAAGACAACAAAAGAAATGGGTAACAATTATAAATAGTAAAAGGAAACAGTGAAACTACCTAGCACTGCAGCAGAAGATATAATTTCCAACCACCAATACTACCAGGGATAAATCAGAAATACACTGGAAGTCCACTATAACATGTACCTGAAGATGTGCACAGGCTTCCACTGGAACCTAAAAACTTTTACCTGTTGTGAGAAGACCATACAAACTACTAGGTCAGAACACACACCCACACACCTGTCCCATCTTCTCCTCAACACTGAGTGAATTCATAGGCAAAACAGTTGCTACACAGAGTTAATACCATCCTAACAAAATACACAATTGTGGTTTTAATCCTTCCTTTTAAGAACAAACAAAAACCTGACCATCTCTAGTACGGGAAAGAGTTGTTTCATAAAGCCTCTGTGGAAATCAAAACAAAAGGAACAACCTGTAATCCATGCCTTGTCCTGATTTTCCCCTCCATTCTTTCAAGGCACTTTTGAAGAAACAACTTCTCATGATCATGCAGAGTTTTGCCTAATTTTTATGGAGTCCACTATTTTCAACTTAAGCAAGAAAGAGCTGCCTTTGAACCACGCCTATGTGATTAAAAGCTTTTGCGTTTTGTACTTACTCTACCACTAATTCACAGTTAAGCTGGTGAGACACCACATTGCCTCTGTGAAAATATTTTAATTAGAGAAATAGTTTAGAGACCAGTTACTTAAGATTAATGGAAAGTATAACAGGCTGCACAAAATGTTTGGAAGAAGATAACCTTGTCTGGAAAGCAGGAGGAGGAAGGTAAAAGTAAACCATACCTTCAGTGCCCCATTGTATGCCAGTCTTTATTTGCTTCACTGTTTTCCTTTTACTAAATAGTATTATTTTCAAATGAGTAATGTGCCAGAAATTTTCGGCAGAGTTTAGATTAAGTGACTGATGCCTGAAGGCAAACACACTGATCTAATCACTGCATTAAATTCCAAAACACTTACGGTTCAAGTCAGAAAAAAAAACAGACTGTTAAGCTTCTAACACTACAATACATATGAATACATTTATGGACTATATGGTAACTGTATAGCTAAACCTTAACATTTATACATTGAATGCGTAATTTAAAGGACATACAAAAAGCAGTGATCAAGACTTTGATCCAGAAATTACTGTTAACTAGACTTCAGGTCAGAACGCAAAGGAAGAAACTAAAACCAAAATGTAAATTTATCAGTAGTCTAGACACAAACTGACAACTTCCCAGATTCAAACCATTCATAAACACACAAAAGAGAAACGAAACAAAAACCATTTAAACATTTCACCTGAAGTCCACAGACAATTTGGACTGTATAGTCAAAATACCAATCTACAAGTACTTTCTTAGTACTCCAGCTTCAGCAAACTTGCAGTTTGGCCATTAATATAGAAACATCCATGAAAACCATTACTAGTAGAGGAGTATAACCAACCAACTTTTGTTACAGAACTTGCAGTCTGCATCTGTTGTTTAACTTTGCTTTTATAATACCAAAAATTCAAGTAAGTAACATAAAGCAGTTCTGCTCCATAGAAACCAGATTGTTTTTATTTCGTTTCCAGGCAGTGGAAAGGATAACGAAAACAAAATCATCACACAGTTTATTTGACAATCTTTCTTTCTGTCAAATTTTAATTTTTACTCTCATGTACCTTCAATGGAGACATCTAGTTTGTTTGGAAATGATCCTGCAAGTAATATTAAACTTCCCATTCTGTACCCTAAAATGTGCTTTTTTTAACAACAACAACAAAAAAAAAAGCCTGAAGTAAATTCCAAAATAATTGATGACTATCACTTTAGGAACAGACTTTGAATAAGTACAGCATCTCACAAATACTTTCAGGTTTCTCAAAGCAGAGGCATTTAAACACAGTACGTGTAACAAGTTGAACTGCTGGACAGCTACAGAATCCACTCAAAAATGTGGTCAATATTTGTCAGAAGTGTGTGCATGTTTGTATTTGCGGTGGGTTTCTGAAATGCATCATCCCATTAAAATTGTTTGGTCACCACTTGTCTGAGCAACAAAACTGCAGTAAATAGATCCACACAGAATATCATTACAAGAAGCTTCCTGCAGAAGCATCAAGACAACAGGTCGCTGCAGCTTCCCCAGAGTTACTTCTGACCTCCTGGGGTCTCTTGAAGTAAAACCTACTTCCCTGCTAGGGCAAATGAGATCCAATGCTATCTGTACTGCATTAATGACAGATAGATAGGGCACCTCTCACGCCCACCCACTTGGTAGAAGAGCGGTGCTATGACAGCTCAGCAATGCCTGCAGAAGCAAACTGATCAGCTATACTGTTGCCGGGCTACTTTATTTGATTTATATTCAGGGATTGCTCTTAGTGTATTTACACATGACTGCCAAAGGCCCCCAGAGAAGTTGCAGAGAGTCACTTTACAGTGATGTAAATGCAAATACCTTGAAGCATTTGTTACAGTCAGCTACAGGTAGTTTCCTATGTTAAAGTGGCATGGAAGAACTATGGGGAAGACTTACTCTAAAGAATATTAAAAGCCAGTCATGTGATAAGAAAGGATGCTAGTTCAGTAAATAGAAATGCTGGTTGTAACAGTGGGCTGCCTTCTCATACTTACAGACAAGGCTAATCCCACAAGACAGAACACAATTAGGTGCTCTAGTTGTCTTTTTATTAAGCAAGGAAGTACACTGGTTCTCAAACGAAGACCAATCTTAAAAGAAAAAAAAAATCCTTGACTGAGAAGCCAAGCTTCCTAAATTATCTTCATTCTTCATTCAGTAAGGACACCCACTGTATTATTCTACTATTGCCTCTGTTAGCTCAGCTCAAACAAGTTACTGAGCAGACTGCAAGTTACAGGTAGAATCCTTTTTGCTGAGGAGACATCACAGCAATGTTTTGCAGAATTGGGATAATACCTGGTTCAAGAGAAAGGTGCAAATTTATTAAAGTTATGCTTTTTGTTCTGAAGCATTTGCTAGGTTCAAGTGGGATCTTTTATAATATACAGATTCACAGAAACCATCAAACTTTAAAAAGACATTCTATAGCAGTAACTAACAGCCAGGAAAAGAATTAGTAATTTGATTGTCAGAAGGATTTAAAATTATAACAATACATAAATTGTATCACAGATGAGAACAGACTTCTACAGCTAAGGAAGGCAAAATTGTAACAGAAGCAGCATCAAAACACATCAGTAATTTTCACATCCTAAAGAATTCATGAGATTTTCTGCCACTGAGGTAGCACACAAATTTCCTTCAAGACTAGATTTTTAAATGAAAAGTTAAGTAAAACAGTATGTTTACAAAAAACTCTTTTGTTCAAATGCTGTACATGCTTGTTATTTTCCAGATATTACTAGTATCATTTGATTATGTCTTTATTTCTTGACATCAGTTATTTTTGAGATGACTGAAATGTCTCTGGTTTAAGTTTTTGTGCTGCTGCTTTGCTAAAATAGAAGGAATAATTGCTGGTACTACCACAACTATGCTCCCATCCTCTGGTCAGCCTCTCAACTAAGGCAATGACTTGCACCAGTACTCTCAGTGTTTAGTTTTCAAGCACGTGAAAGCCCTCCCTCAAAATCCAGGTGCGAGTCCAGTACAAATTTACCTGCTGGCAGCAGACATCCAGTTCCTCCTTGTTTCAACCAGCACCATGCAGTCAGCCTTCAGTGCAGTGAGCTCACAGGCAGGAACAAGAGAAACAACAATCCCAAGCACTGAGACTACAGCAAGTGAGCATACACTGTGCACATATCCTGAACATCAGCAGTGCCTCAAATGCCTGTGTGGCCTTCTGATAATAAAAGACATCAGCTGGGTGTTGGCTGAAAATAGCTAGATGTTGGATTTCGCTAAAAACAACGAAATTGTGCATACTGTTGCCTGCTTATATCCCCAAGCTCACCCTCCAAAATACTGCAGTGATGGCTTAAAGTTACAAGAGTACGCTGCTCATTTTAAAGGTGCTTTTCAGTAAAACATGATGTCAGCGCTATGGCCACTTTGGAACAGCCATGCTGTAAATGGATTTTATCAAGTACTTCTGTAAAACACTCACCTGGAGCTTACGTTACGTAAGATTCAACACGCAAAGACTGTTGTAAAGTTTTGATCCAATACTGAATACCAAGATTTACCTGTTTAAGAGGATAACACTTACCAAGCAAAATTCCCCAGTAAGACTTTGCCCTCTTCCAACAGAAAGGCTCCTCTGAGTTACCACAAGCATTTTCAGATCTGCCCCACTTCCAACACGTGGTGGAAAGCTCCAGAGCTCCCAGCCTCCAGCACACGTTACTGAAGTCATTCTGTCTCAGTAGGACCTCAACATTAACCCTTTCTGGATTATTTGTCCTTTAAAGTTAGCAAGAGAAAGGTAAAATAATGTCTCTAAACATACACAGAAGAAGCGTTCAATTCCCCTCACAAGTCTACCAACACAGAGCACCTCACCTAAAAGCCCTTGTTTTGAGTGATATGCTATGTTCCTAATACTTCTGTTTAGTCACTGAGGTGCGGCGGCAGCAGGCCGTGGTGCCACAGCAGGCCGTGGTCCAGCAGCGCCAGCACAGGCCAGAGCTCCCCTGAGCAGGTCCTTCTGCACCAGTACTCTGAGCAGGGGCAGCAGCACAAGCTGGATGATGAAACAAACTTACGAATGATTGACTGAGCCTGCTAGCAACAGACTTATCTGCTAAGGTGGCTTAAAAAAGCAACAGAGTACAATTCAAAAAAATGGCACTCCAGAAAGAAGCAAGGGTGCTGTTGTTGTTTTCTTAAGAAGTTTTAACCAGCAACATTGTGTTTTTTGAGCCATTTAATAAATTGCAGTATTAATATTTTAGCTGCATCTTCTAACTGTAGGCAGAAGAAGGCACTCAGAATTAATTTCCCACACAGAGAGTTAAGTAGAAATACTTCAAATACCACTCCGTTCTTCCTCCCCTTCATGAAGAAGAAACCACAATGAAAAGCCAGGAGAAAAACAAAAAAACAAAACAAAACAAAACTAACATTTTCCATGAGAAGCCAAGTGTTTCCTCATCCTGCTGTAAAGCATAATTTTCATGCAAATGTACACAAGTGCTAGAATTTGACTGTTGCTTTGTTCTCATTTGTCCATTAATCACTGCTTGGAAGTAAAGTAGAACAATCCCTTACAAGCTAAACCTAGCTGTTTTAAACATACAGATGTCCAGCATAAGAATGTAACAAACATGCAGCAGCCTACAGACTGGATTAAGCCTTTATAAATTAATCTGCACTTTCCTTATCTATTCAGAGCATTATCAGCTATGTAAAGTTTAGTCTTCTCCACAGATTCCAACACAACAAAGAACAGAATAACCCTCTAGCACTTCCTTCCAAAGCCTAAACCAAAGACAAAACAACCTCAAATCCCGAATCGCAGTGAATATCACTGTTAAAAAGAACAGTCCCCATACCCTGAAAAGTAACTGACCATATTAAACATCTTACAAAGCACCAGCACGGAGTGGAAAAAATCTTAACTGTATCTGGAGCTCATTTTATCTAACCTGTAATAATAAATAGATGGATATTATAAATAAACAAAACTTTGCCCCATTTTAATTTTCCCAAGGATATAAACTGCACAGCAGTAGACAGACTAACAACAACAAACAGCAAATCCAGCTGTTTTCATTTTCTGGGGTAAATGCTAATAAGTTTAACTGTCTACTGATTTAACAACGTTGAGATCTTCCCCTTCCTCTTATGGAGATGCAACAGACCTAACCTCACACCAAACATCCTTGCTCTCCACTCTCCTTTCAAATAAGTATTGTTCCACAGCAATCCAATTTGTTGAGCATGACTGTTCTGAAACTACATTTCATTTCCTACCTTTTAACACCTCACAGTCTTAGTTACAGAGTATCAACATTCTACCTTTAGAAGAGACCTAGCCACAACTTCCTAAACTAAAAACACTGTATTAGCCATGAAATGCTATTTAAAATTACGTTGACACAAGACAAATTCCGTAGGCCTTCACTAGTGACCTGGGCTCATTTCTTAAGCATTATGAAATCAGTCAGAACAGATGCAGGTCAGCATCCTCCCCTGCAGAAACATGCTCTATAGGAATAACTAAAAAATAATAATAATAATAATAAAAAATCTAGCACAAACTAGACATTCTATTCAGGAAAGTGAAAATAAAAGCCACAAAACACTCAGTTCAACCACAATTAAGAATGTGCAAATAAAAGTTAAAATAGCATAACTTAGTGATGCTTGAGAATATTGCAGGTCTTGTGACTCGCATGTACTGTTACACTGATGTACTACAGACTGCACAGCCACTGATTCCTGTCTGTATGGACAGACCATCACACTTCAGTCTTGCATTCAAACATCAGTTGAACTGAATGTAATGCAGGTCACCCCAGACAGCACATCATCACTTCTGATAATGGGGGCCAAATATAAGTGGTAGATTTTAAAGCAGAAGAGAAGGGATCACCAGATCTGTTTACTTAGAAAACAGTTGTATACTGTTCAACCTAGGAATCAAGTCTATTACACGGTATACTTCCAAATAAAGCATCAACGTTGAACTTCAGCATGTTTAGAGACTTATAGGAGAAGTAAAATTACTTCTCTGGACAATTTTTTCTAGACAAGTAGCATCTTATTGTCAGTGCTGCCAGTACTTAGTGATGGCACTCATGTAATGATGAAACTTGAGAGCTTCAGTACATTCAACTGCTTCTCTTTCGCTGTGAAATGCTCTTGTAATTTACACTGGGCTGAATTAGAAACTGCACTTGAAAACACCAATATAATGTCAAAGCCCTTCAGCCTCTTATTAAAGCAGTAGCTACATTACATCAAGAGTTTCCTGTTAAACAAACAGAACTGTCCACTAGACATCAGAAGTTCCGTCTAGCTGCAGCTGAAATCCACTGATAAGCAAATCCTCGGCCAACAATGCTTTTGAAGTTAAAACAGCAACGCCTGCCATGACGTTGCAGTATCAAACCCGGTACTGTATCAAAAGTGTACCTGCAAGACTGACAGAAAAAAAAATTCCCACTTAATCACATCTGGAGAGCTAGGCTTAAGTGAAACATAGGAGGGAAAAAAACTCTGGGAAAAAAAAAATAAAAGAGCTACAATTAACTAAAGTTCTTAGGTGATTTAGGCACACTCCTACTAAAATTTCCATCAGAAAGCACGCAACAAAAAAAAGTCAAAAACAGAAATGTAGATTTTCTAAAGAATGGTATGACAGAATAATAAGCAGTTCCACTTCCATCACTCAAGATGGCCTTGTGGTATGACGCGATGTACCGCTGTTGCTTACAAGACCATAAAGAAAAGCAACACCTTCCACCTTCTAAGCTACAACTTTCCAGCATCCAAACCTGCATTTTCTTACTGCGATTAGCTCAGAAGTATTAGTCTACCTCTTTTCTAGATAGATTGTTTGTCAAAATGTACCACTAATTAATAGAAACTTAACCACTGAGACCATACCAGTTATAAGGTAGTTTTTGACATGTGCTTAAAACGAACGACCGAAGGGTATTAAGAGATGCTTTCCCTTACTCAAATGAAATGCTTCAAGATGAATAGCAAGTCAAATTGCTGTTGTAGAGCACCAACATTCACTAGATAAGAAAAAGAATAAGGTATTTCTAAATTTCTTAACCTCTGAAGAAATGAGAGATATTGTCAGAGAAGAGTAATAACTCCTCTTTTCCAGACAGCTTACTAGTTGGACCAAAACTAACCATAACCCAGTGGCAAGCGTTGCTCCACAGACATGCCTTAGTCTTGGGTCAAAGCACAGGGAACCAAGAAAGCAAGGAGAACAACTGCGTGCTCCTTTGCACAAAGACAAACTGAAGCACTTGGTCACTATAAGGCAAACAACAGAAAACAAAGAAACTACTACCAAGCTCAAGTTTTTAAGGTGAGACACAATGAAGGATGAATCAAACTCCTTCATTAGGTCACTCTAGCTTATACACACATTGTTCCCTGTCAGCCACCATCACTTTCCTATCCTGCCTGCAAACACACACACCAACCTTATCTGTGCTCCAGAGGCCAAATGTCATTCCTAGCTGTGTTCCCACCTTAAAAATGATGCAATTTCAGTATACTGGACCCTGCTTGCATACAGCAGCTACTAGTAGAACAAACACATGGGCACACCTTTGTTTGCAAACTGACCACCAGCCTTCAGTATATCCAAAATCCCGGTTCAGGGAGAAGAGAGAAACAAAAACAGAGCTGAAGCCAAACTGACATTCAGCAGCTACTCTCATAAACACACAAAGCAAGCATACTGAAAAGCTGCTTCAGAAAATAACTCGTCTCTCCTTCCTTGATGTTTGGAATGACTGCCAATAATAAAAACTGAGCTGGCAGCAGAAACACATTATGAGCTAATAAAACCAATGATTGCCTATTCATTTATTATTCTTGAATTGATCCAAGGGTTTAACAAATAGACTTAATGAATTAGAACTTTTTCTAGCAAGCACGCATGTTAGAGTGCCCATTCACAGGAATAATCCAGAGATGCAAAGATTACTCACCAAGAAGTTCAGTGTTAGGGCTCGTCAATATTCTGACGCTTAGCTTTGATTCATGTTGTACGCCCACTTCTGCTCATTCAGAGCACAGTTCAGGACTAGCTTGACAACTTACCATGCATCTCCTAGTGGTAGGTTAGCTTATAGAGAAGCATTAAAGAGTGCAATAACTTCCAAGACAGTGATGGAGAAGCAGCAGCTTGACTAGCACTATCAGCACATTATTCCTGGCAAACATGCAACACTTTGGCTACAGCGCTGAAGGCCACCTGAGGTCAAATCAAGCTAGCAGCCCTGACTTACAGAGCAAGAAGACCTAGAATATTATTGGCAAAGATCTTCATTGTATTCATAAGTTAGAAAAACACACAGAACATTTCCATGCACAGGGCAAATATCAGCACCAGCCTATTAAACACAAGGAAGCACTCTAGGTGACTCAGACACAGCAGCACCGTATTCTTCGTTTCCACTGTGATTTCAAGGACCTGAAATTTCTGGTGCCTGCCCAACAGACATGCACTCCTGCAGCATCAGGAGACTAAGCAAAGCCTAGGAGCAAGCAGAGTGCTCACCATCTGGTTTTATTGCAACTGCTCCCACCAAAGACAGCATATCCTATGATCTGAGTCATGTGCAATCACAATATGACAAGTCCCCTCCCGAGCTATATAAGCTGGCATCTTTCCCAGCAGTTGCCACATCATGAAAAAGATGCACATAAATAAAACTCCAAACACTTTAAAACAATAGCTCAAATGACTGCATAACTAAACTCAGCAGCTGGAGGCACAAAGCATTCACAGAAGCAAACCGTGCCATCTTTCACTTGCACAAGTCCTCAAATACGTTCCTATTACCAAGATCCACTTCACCCCTAAGTCTGGGTTGCAAAGTCACATTTCCTGAGGCCACACGAGTAAAAAAAGAAAGCATAGAATAGGTAATAAGAGCAGAGAGTGTCATAAGCATTGGCTAGGCAGTCACAGAACTTCAAAGTATCAAACCTACATTCTATCACTGCTTCCAATACACCATCCCATCCGCTGTGCACAAACAATGCTACCTTGCCTATTCAGGCTACTCACAACTATTCCCAGTTTTTCTTCCAAACTATTCAGATCGATCTAAAGCCATGCTTTTCTGCACAAGAAACAGCGGGAAGGAATACTTCACTGTGCAATCTGGGCAATTCATTTCACCACAAATGTGGCAGTGCTGTATATATGCCACTAAAAACTATTTGTGCAATACCTTCCTGCTTTCACATAGACTGAAAAAACGTACTCAGCTTTACAAAATAGGAATAGTAACATATATTCTTGAAGAGAATACCAACATCAAAGTGTTGCATTTCTTACAGTTCATTTGGAACAAAATATCCTCGAGGAATGAAAAAAAAAAAAGAATGTAAAAAATATGAAAGAAGTCCCAGTTCGAACCGAACAACATTAAATGGAAATACGTGCTTCTACCTTGCCTCAAAAATCTTCCCCATTTCAATACAGAGAAACGTCCCGTACTCCGCTTCCCAAACGCCCGATTTGCCCCAGGTAGCTCCGGGCAGAACGGACTCCTTACGATGTCACCGTAAGGAGCGGCGGGAGCTCTATATGACAATAAAGACCGCCGATCCGACGAAAGACAACCGCAAACCATCGCGCCTACACGAGTGCATAAACCTTCTCACAAACAAAGCACCTTCTTTTGTTCGCACCGTTACCTCCGCTAACAGCCACAGCGCTCGGGACGCTACCGGATCGGATCCGGAGACAAAAGGCCGCCGCACCTCCCGCACGGGCCCGGGAGCCGCACACGCTCACCGCTCCGCAAGTTTTCATCAGCGCCGGGCGCGGCGGGGCCGGGCCGGCGGCGCGGGGCGAGCGAAGGGCCGGGGCGGCACGGCCGCGCACCCGACCTGCCCCGGCGTAGGGGAGTCCGGAGCCGTCCCGGCCCGCGGGAGCAACGCGCGGGCCGGGTCCCGGAGGCGCCGGTCCCGCGCGGCCGCAGGTGCCCGGGGCGCGGACCCGCGGGCGGCGGCTCGAGGACGGCGGCCGGATCCCGCGACTCCGCGCAGGGCGACGGGCGGCCCGCGGCGCCGCCGCTTTTGTTCTGCGCTCGGCGGCACCCGTTCCCGAGCACAGCCTCACCTCTCTTGGGCCTGGGGAAGCTCTCGTGCAGGTGGAAGACGACCTTCTCCACGAAGTGCTGGATGTTGCTGTGCTCGGGCCCGCGGACGAACACCATCCAGTCGTGGGTGAAGCCCTCCACGGTGGGTTTCTTCCTGACCTGGGCTCGGTGCCCCAGCTCCAGCTTCACCTGAACGGCGCACTGCGGGGAGAAGCGGCGGGCGGTCAGCGCCGGGCGGGAGGCCGAGGACGCGCACCCCGAGAGCCGAGCCCGCCCCGCGGGCACCACCCGGGGCAGCGCCGGGAGCCGCTTCGCGGTCGCGGCACAGTCCCGCTCCCCGCAACCCGCGCCCGGGGATGCCGCGCGCCGCGAGCAGCAGCCGGGAGCCCGAAACGGGGGAGAAAGAGCGGAACCGAGGAGGAGCGGGCCGGGCACTCACCGCGCCGGCCATGCCTGGGGCGCCGGCTCCGCTGGGCGCTCGCCGCGGCCCCCGCCCCCACCCCGCGGCGCTAATTCATGGAGATGAAGGCGCAGAGGCGGCCGCGTAGGGCGGCAGCGGCGGGAGCGCGGCGGGCATCCTCTGCCGGCCCGGTGCTGCTCTGAGACGGCGGCTGCCCCTGCGGCGGCGGCTGCCTCTGCCTCTTGCGCGCCTCGCAGCGCACCGACCCTCGGCCGGCCGCGACGGCGGCGCCGGCCCCGCTCTCAGCGCCGGCCCCGGCCCCGCCGGCTGGATGGTCGCCCGCCGCGCATGCGCGCCACCCGCCCGGCTGACACCGAGACACAGACATAACAGTGCGCGGAGGGGGCGGGCACCGGTGCGGCGCGGACAGCCAATGGCGAGCGGCGGCGCGGCCGCGAGCCGCCCGCCCCACCCCGCCCCGCGGCCCTTAAAAAAACAGGTTGGGGAGGGGGTGCGGCCGCGCGGCCGGTGAGACAGCGGGCGGGCGGGCGGGAGCTGCGCGCGGGGAGAGCGGCTCCCCATCCCGTCCGCGCGCCCTGTTAAGAACCGCTACTCAGAGCGGGCGGTGTGCGGCAGCCCGGTGCCGGTGAGGTGACTGACACTCGAGGTCGTTCACCTGGCTCTGCGCCGCTGGCGGTTCTCCCCGCCCGTTTGTTAGCACGACGCCGCGCTTCCAGAGCGCAACGGCGGCCGCGGCCAAGCCCGTTCCAGGCGCGGCTCAGCGCGGAGCGGCGCCCCGGGTCGCGCTGTGGGCGGCGGGGCCATCGCCGCGCGTCGCGCGGAGGAGAAGCCCTGCCCGGCGGCGTTGCCGCGCTCCTGGAAGCGCCTCCCGGTGGCGGCTCAAAGCCCGCCGCTCCCCGCGTCCTCCGCCGAGTCGTTGAAACGCGAGCGCGACCACCCCCCGATTCCATCGAGCGAGTGCTGTATCGTACACACAGTTGACTCGATGCCCACCTCCCGAAGGGATGGATGCGACTGATGACAGTGCCACCAGTTACACAGTAACTAACCGCTCACCTTGCTGTTATGTGGATATCCATGCCATATGCTTACAGTGCACAAATGTTGAGGCTTACATATTTTCTGCTCACCTTTTGTTGGGCTGGCCAGCAAGTCAGCTGCTCACACCGTGCTCACAAACCTGTCGGAGCTGACTGAGAATGTGAAGACTTCACACGTGCGAAAATAGTTTAAAAATCATAGAATCATTTGAGTCGGAAGGGACCCTTGGAGGATATGTATGCCCTGCGATGAATAGGGATGCCTACAGCTCAGTCAGGGTGCTCAGAGCCCCATCCAGTCTGACCTTCAGCGTGTCCAAGGATGGGGCTTCCACTGCATCTCTGAGCAGCCCGTGCTAGTGCCCGTAAGAAACTTCTTAGATCCAATCTAAATCTCCTCTCTTTTAGTTTGAAACCATTTCCTCTCATCCTATCACAACAGACCCTCCTAAAGAGTCTAAGAGTCCTCCTTTAGATACCAAAAGGCCCCTCTCATGTCTCCCTGGAGCTTTCTATTCTTCAGTCTGCACAGTCCCAGCTCTCTCAGCCTGTCCTCATAGGGGAGGTGTTCCATCCCTTGGATCACTTTTTCTGGCCCTCCTCTGGATGCACTCCAACAGGTCTGTGTCCCTGCTGTACTGAGACACAGTACTCCAGAGGTGGTCTTGCCAAGGCAAAGCAGAGGGGCAGGATCACCTCCCTTGCTCCGCTGCCCACACTTACTTTGATGCAACCCAGGATATGGTTGGCTTTCTGGGCTGCAAGGCTACATTGCTGGCTCATACGCAGCTTGCCATGTGCCAGCACCCTTAAGTCCTTTTCAGAAGAGCTGTGCTCTATGCTTTGTATCCAGCAAGGCTGGACCAGTGTGGCATGGAACACAGCATGCTTCCAGGTGCCAGGACCCATCTGCACAGAGCAATCTGTAGCCTGAGGACTCCAGGCACCTCTCCTAGAAAGGTTCCATTTTTCCCGTGGCTGAGCTGCTCAAGTGTCCAGTCACTTTAGAGACTTGCAGGGACTGGCAGGAGATCATCATTTAGATGTCTGGATTCCATTAGTTCCAAAGGAAATCAGACTCCCAAGCATTTCTCACTTAAATGAGGGGTTTGGCAACTCAGAAGACACTCATTTTTTGGTGCTAAACTATTATGTACTCTTCCACAGTAGTATGGAGCTGACGGTATAGCATTCCTAATAAATGACAACAATAAATATACTCAGCATATTTTGCATTTTATTATTGTCAAATACTTAACTTCTGTGTGACTTATTTACAGGGAAGACAGGGAAGATGCAGTTCTCTGCTGTCAAAGCAGTGCTACTGCTCCCTCATCAATGTGGTAGATACAGTGTGCTTTACAATAATCACAATGCATATTCCAGTCGTTAAAAAGTTACACAAATGCACGTGAATTACTAATAAGCAGGAAGAGGATACAGTTCTTAAATTTAGGCACCTAAAACAATATATCTCAATGAGCCCATATGTGTGTAGTTTCGTTTCCATCGGTATTTCACAGAATCACAGAATTGCAGGGGTTGGAAGGGACCTCAAGAGATCATGGAGTCCAATCCCTGTGCTAAAGCAGGCACCTTACAATAGGTTGTAAAGGCTCATCATAGAATTGTCACATAATAGCTTGAGCTGGAAGAACTTAAGAATCACTCAGTTCCAAACCCCATGTCATGGGCTGGGCTGCCACCCACCAACTTAGCCTTGAAAACCTCCAGGGATGGAGCATCCAGAGCTCCTCTGGGCAGCCTATGCCAGTGCCTCACTGTCCTCAGGGTAAAGAATTTCTTTCTAATATCTAACCTAAACCTAACTTATTTTAATTTAAAGCCAGTGTATGTGTTGAACACAATCATGTTCTTGTTCAACACAATTATTTCCACACTCAGTGATTGTAGTACCAGCCCTAAGAGTCTTGTTTTTTGTCCGTATACCCAAAACATAACGCTTCAGGACTACAGAATTCTGCCCTAAAATATTCAGATACATACATTGTTTTATTAAGGAAATTATGTTGGAGACACTGCAGTTCAAAATCCCAATACATATCAAATCCTGTCTTCAATACTTCTTGCTGGCTAGAAAGTAAATCCTTTTACATTCCTTCTCTACATTCCTGGGCAACCCTTCAAAGACTTTGACTGCCTGTTTTTCTTTCCTTATTTACATAATAGTTTGATATCATGAAGAATATACTTCCTATTCTCTGGGAGAAATTGGGGCCACCATCTTTTTGTGTAACAAATTATGTTCTTTTGTGGGGGTATCACCTAAAGATAAAACACCTTTTTTTTTTTTTTTTTCCCCCCCAACTCAATTTACATGGAAAAAAAAATAGCACAGAAAAATTCTGTGTGTGAGTCATCACAGTTTTGTTTGGCACAGCAGGGCCAAGGCAGGCAATCAACACAATTAAACACAAAAAGAAACTCACCACTGCAGTTGGAATATTTCTATTTTCTCTCCACCTCCTTCTTGCCATTTTTTTTCTTTTGAAAAGATTTGAATTATTCCTCCCAAGTTTATTCTGGAAATCCTTATTACTTAATATCAGCTTTGTGTCTATTCAGATTGATTACTTCCTTTTCATAATTACATAAATGACACAGCAGTATCTTTGAAGAAATGTCACAGTGGGCCTGATCCTGAATGTACATTCACTTGTCAGGATCCATTCACAGTAGGAAAGGAAGAACCACTTTCCATCATAAAGGTCTTCAGAAATGATTAGATTCCAGGATGGTCATTATCTTACAAGCTAAATCCATGATAACACAGTTTCACAAAATATATACTTGAACATACACATCTGTTTGCTGTGTTCTTCCCAGAAGGCTGTAAAGCCAGGATTTTTCTTTCCTCCTGATTTAATAATCTTTGATAAATGAACAATTGTCTAGCAGCATCAAATCTACACACTGCAAAAGAGAACATGTCAGGCATGTGGAAGAACTGTAGTCTCCACAAAGTCTAGGTTTCTGTGCTCCTGCTAATGTTCATGTTGAAGAAAAGTCTCTTCTGAATCTCTGCAGATTTTTCCTGGAAGCCGTAAAACTATAACTACTTCAATGGCAGTCTTGTCTTGTTACTATATATCTTTGGTATTTTTGCTTTACCAGAATTAGAGTATAGATTAGTGAAAGAGCCCTAATAATTCATGTCACCTCAAAAGAAAGTGAGAGCCCTTTCCATAACCGTGTAGACAAACAGAACAGCTATTAGATTTTTACCAGTACCTCCAACATAGCTATATCAGAACCTGCTTAATGAGAGAGAAGGTGTCCAAGCAGCAAAGAGTATCTACTACACTATATGAACAGGGTTTGTGGGATTTTTAATTTTCACCCATGGAAGAAACAAAGAAGAAAAGGAAAAAGAAAAAAGAAACAAAAACAAAACAAAACAAAAAAGGTCTTCTACTGAAGCAAGATGTTTTCTCTTGGATGGTTCTAGTTTGTGTTTCGGTGGAGAACCAAATGAAAAAAGGTTGTCAGGCAGTAACTGGAAAATTCAGTTACTAGTGAGATATATGAGAAACAGTTCCCTTTTCTGGACTGTCTTAAGTTGGTGCACAGACTCACACACCATACGTGTCTCCATAACTCAGGATTCTACAGGAAGGAACGGATCTGAATGTTCCTCTGGTGTCCTTTGTGCTGATGTTATATTTGGAAAGACAAAACTGTCTTCCTCTTGACTTTGAACAAGAGTAAGCCAATAAAACAAGTACTGAATGAGTACATACTGATTTGCTGTATGGCACATAAGCGTAATGATGGAAATGCTTCTAGCAGCTCACTTTATTTGCTTGTGTAGTCTTTATAACTATTTATCTGAGACCAGTTAATTGATTAATGATTACTAACATCTGAAGATTGAGGTTGAAATTTGGGAGAGAGAGTTACTTAATGTGTCAGTTGTGAAGCAGTGCTGCATTTTAGACAAAAGGAAAAAGAAAAAAAATGATTTAAAAATAGCATTGGTATTTAAGCTGAAATGGTTGTGATACAATTAGAGTAATTTAAAAAACGCATTCATTTTACAAACTCCAATATAACCCCCAGTTGTCAGAGGCAAAATCAAAGAATGATCCTGAGCCATTGAACTGACAAATTGGTGCAACCACTTTCTTCATTTTGGATCAAAAGTTAAAACAACCATTCTTTGATCTCATCACAGCAGATGGATGCAATTATGCACATATGAAAGTGCGGAGACTCTGGGTCAAAGACATACAGAATTACAAAGGTGACAGCAATTTTCTAGTAGTTCTGTCTAGTATTGTTAAACCAGAGCTTACCATGGAATAATTATACAGCTGCAGTTTCTCTTTTGAAAATAGGAGACACTTGTGACATGTTCTTAACAGAATGTAACTATTAAGGGTTTAAGCAAGCAGTCACTGCGATGCTAGAAATTCTTGCACGTTTTATGTCTGCTGAGATACCTTCTGTGGCTGCAGGCTTCCCAGTAGGCACCAGACCCCATATTCAGACATCTTCACACATACTGTGTGATGCATGCTGTGATGCACAGATCCCAGGTTGCTGTCTTAGAAGGAAGATGAGAAAACATTCTGGTTTGGTGCACAGCTGACTTTGGATGCCACGAAGCTGTGTTAGTGCAGCACTGCACCTGACCTAACCAAGGGACACATTTCACAGCTATACTCTTGTTGATTTCACACAAAGCTGAAAAGAATACTGCCTTTCTCTACTATTTCCTAAAGGAGAAAGGAATGCTTTATGCCATTAAAAATGAGATTGTTTCCCAAGTCACTTGGACGCATTAAATTGCATTCAGTGTTTCAAATACAGATGTTTAAAATTAACTTTTCCAAGTTCACATTCTATGACACAAATATATGGGCCGACTTTTATACAGGCCTTGGTTTTAAAAGTTTAAAGAAAGAAACTAGCTGCAACACCTAGTATTACCAACGATAAAGGAAACCACAATGCCTTTTAAATATATCATCACTCAGAATTTCTCTTTATTTGAGATCACAGAATCATATAGTCATTGAATACCTCAAGTTGGAAGGGACCCATAAGGATCATTGAGTCCAACTCTTGGCTCCACACTGGACCACCCAAAAAATCAGACCATATGTCTCAGAGCTTTATCCAGATGCTTCTTGAACTCCACGAAGCTCGGTGCCGTGACCACTGCCCTGGGCAGCCTGTTCCATGCCTACCAGCCTCTGGTGAAGAACTTTTCTCTAACACCCAACCTGATCCTCCCCTGAAGCAGCTTCATGCTGTTGCCTCCTATCATATCACATCACCAGAAAACAGAGCTCTGCGCTGTCCCTCTGCTCCCTGTGAGGAGCTGCAGGCCACTGTGAGGCCTCACCTCAGCCTTCTCTGCCCTGGACTGAACACACCTAGGGACCTCAGCCACTCCTCAGATGTCTTCCCCTCTAGACCCTTCACCATCTTCATAGCCCTCCTCTGGACACTTCCTAATAGTTTTATATCCCTTTTGTACACTACACAAGGTTAGGTCACACCACTGTACTGTAGAGTGGGACAGTCACTTTCCTTGACCTGATAGCAATGCCATGCCTCATGCACCCCAGGAAAAACAAGTGGGGGGGGCTACTACTGCATAAAATGGCAAAGGTAGAAGAATTAGATGAGAAGTCTCCAGAAAAGAAGACTATTTCCATAATGCCACAAGACAGAAAGCATTTCTGTCCCACTGTCCATTGCCTTACTATCCCTCTTCTCCACAGGCAGGTTTGGGGAGATCATTCCAGTCAGCAGAATGAACCACAAGGCCCAATGGAGTAGCTGTATCCAAGTGGACAGCAGGATGTCTCTCCTGCTGGGGGCATTTATCTGCCTGGCCAGCTTCTCAGAAGCAGTCTTCTAAAGGCTGCTCAAAACAAAGCACCTTCCAGATGTGGATTCCCTCTGGTAGCAGCCACATGTATGCCATACAAGCCTGTCACTGTGGAAGCCACATTCATCCCCTGGCTCCTGCAACAAGCAGCAGGACCCAGTGCCCTAGGAATTTAACACTGTCATTGTGTTCACTTTGGACTCCATCACTGACACATTCACACAATCTGCTGCTTTTAGATGCACTATTCACCAAATGCCATGTTTCCATTAAGGGGGAGAGAACTTTCTTGATGCTCTCACCCTCTCATGGCATCTGAATTTCCCTGAATGAACGCTTTTGGCAGAGTTACATAACAGCAAACACAGCGTGCTAACTCCAATCCAAGAAGACACTGCAAGCATAGTCTGAGCTCCAGGGCACTTCTTTACACTGAACTGTGCTTTAACCCGGCATGTGAATTAAAGATAAAAGAAGAACATTTACTTCTTGGAACAGAGATTCAAGCTATCCAGACAAAATCATAGATTCTTGTACAGAGGTTATTAAGTAAACAAGGTACAGGATCTAATAGTACTTTTTAAATGCAGTAAAACTGAACTTTTAATGCAAGCAGTTCTTCAAAATAAATAAAAAATTCTGGGCTAGCATTGTATTGGAAAATAGCACAGTTCTGTTCCAAGCCAGATACTTTGATTGCAATCTTAAGATGCTTGTCTGAACCAAAGCCAAAACTTAAAATGAACCTACAGCTGATCTTACACATATGACAAAGAATATGTATAAGCTGCTTTGTAATGCCAGGAACTAATGGCAAAATACTCCCACTGGTTTAGCTATATAGACTGGACAAGCGCCAAGCAGCTCAGTCCAAGTGCATGCTTGTTTTGAGGTTTTATTGGCTTATACTTTTCTATTCACAAATCAAAGTGAAAATAAGCAGTTCAGCTGGTGACATGTTAACCCACTACTCAGTGGAAAAGATCTTTAAGAGCAATGTCTTCATGTTTTAGAAAACAATATAAAATAGTTTATAACTCACCACCCGCTACCTCAGAGGGAGGTGGTAATGACAAAGGATAAATGTAAAAAGGAAGTATTGGCTGTGCACGTTAATGTAGTATAGAATGTAAAAAAAATAAAAATAAAATAAAAAATAAAAAATAAAGGCCTCTAGGGACTCATAAGGAAATCTCTTTGGAGTGGAAAATCTTGTTGAGAGACAGACCTACAAGGAAGTATTTAGTTTTTTACTTCCCTACAACAATGTAGTCCAGAGGAAATACCCCCCTTATACAAAGAAACAGTCAAATTCTGGAGAATGCCTTTAGTTCAGAGAACCAGTTATGGATTTCCAAAAGGGTAGCAAGGTCAGAATCTGATCACGCATGCAAAGAAGTTACTAACTTTACCTAAATTGGTGTGCTCAATTCTTTGCCTGTCAGACCTCCTCGCTAGAAATAAGCCAAAGATTTAAAGGATCTATGGAACTACCCTCACTGTGTAACAGGTTCTTGTCAAGGCTATTATATCATATATGTAAGCGGATCATTGCCCATGATAGGAGTGTATGCATATGATAATCACTGGTCTCAGTCATTGACTACTTGTTCTATGTTAGAGCATGGTTACAGGAGTATCAGAGAGGCTGAGGATACTTTATTCACATTTTCAGGGCCCACAACTACAGAACAACAAAACTGTCCTGGTTCCTAATATCACTAGAAAGTGACTGAGAAGCTAGAATAGCTTAACATTACCGTAGGGAGAAACTTACGATGACAAGCAGATTTATTTATCAGCGACAAGTACTAACATAAACATAAGGTCTTAGCTGTCCTCATCTCTAATGAAATCATTGTTGCATCATCACTGTCAGCACTAAAGTAGTTACAGCCCCACTTAATAGGTGGAGAATTGAAACAAAAAGAGATAAACAGGTTGCATAAGGAAAACAAAACTAACAAAAGAATTATAAAAGTTAAGCAGTGGAGCAAGCAATTAAACCCAAATAAATCCAAATGTTTAAGGAAAAGTTAGGCTCTATGGGGGGAAAAAAAGGAAAAAGTGAAGAAATGGAAAAAAATCTGTACTCAGAAGTGGGACAGAAGAACAGAGGGACTGAAATTTGGAGCTAACTCAACAATAAAAAGTGCCTGTGAAATGTGGAATTTGAAATAATATTGCAAAGTATGTGAAATATGTTGTGTATGTATTTGCAGAAGGCCTTAGTGGCTACGTGGTCATATGTCAGAAATCTAAACAGAGTTACTGTGAGTAGAAGATAGATGTTTCTGCGCGTGAAAAAGTTGTAAAGCAAGACTGCTCAGCATATGGAAGTTTGGGAGCCAGACAGTAATCGCAGCATTACAAGAAAGCTGCATCTAATGTTTATGAAGGCACTGTGGGAAGCAAGGCAGAATTAAAATGGGGTGGAAATGCTTTGCCATTGGAATGTAGAGTTTCAGCCTCTACATTCTTACTTGCCATGGAGATTTCAGAAGCCCTTCCATACAAGCTCTGTGTGGTCCACTGAATTCAGCAGATCTTAGCAGCAGAGCAGCTGCACTCTGTTTACACTCCTCTTAATTGTAGGCACTCCTCAATGCACAATGAACTTCCTATCAGAAGAGTTTCCATCACCAGACTTTAATTCCAGGTTCTTTTCCATATACTTACCATTTCAGACACAATTCTCCAGCTCTCCAGAAGATACAAATGACAAAACATGGTGTCCTGATCAACTGCTTATTCCATACCACATATTTTAAAGTGATCACAGCAGTCAGTTTATCTTCTTCAAACTGCAAACATAAACATGTGTGATACATATATACTCCCTTCATACAAATATTAAGTGAGAACAAGTTTTCCAGAGCATCACTGATCACTGCTTGTAAGCATTGCCCTCTGAATAGAAGTATTTGAGGGTAAAAAGTGGCATCACTACCTATTAAAATGGATGCCAGAAGACATGCAAGTCTTTTGGAGGTGCCATTGGGTCACAAATAATCTGCTTTCAGAATCAGGAAGAAGGGACAAATTCCAGAACTTGCTTGTTCTAAAGGCCTCTCTTGAGTGGGAGTAAGTTTCACAGGCACTCTGTAGTGCCAAGAAAGCTCGGGTCCACGATGTGTTTAAACTGCTATAATAGATACCAGTGCATTTCAGTACAAGTGACAGCATTAAGAATGAATGAAAATCTTGAGGGTTACAGACTGCTGTTTTCAAATGCAGCCAGAGGAACTGTTAACTCCAGGGAGCTCAGAAAACATAAGCCATCAGAGATACTGTTCTAAAAGGTCCTAAGAGGTCCCTGAAGAATATAACTGAGATAAAAATAATGAGATGGCATATTACTCTGTGTTGAGCTATACAAGAAATTAAGGTTACCAGATGACTACTAGGACACTAGGCAAGTTGATAGTGAAGCCTGTAAGTTTAATCTCTCATAGCCCAAAATGAGATAAAGTAAAAAAAGAAAAAAAGAGAAAAAAGAAAAAAATATTTTTGCAAGCGGATACCCTTTATGTTTCAAAACATAAAAAGTGCACTTGAGGCACAAAACAATATGAAACACATCCTTAAATGAGCTGCTTGAATTCTGCTCAGATCTTGCTCTCATGCACTGTGTACGTGAAAGAAGAATGCAGTTCGTTATTTTGACATCAGTTGCACCCCAGTCTTGTACCACAGTTTGCTATAGATGGCAAAGTTTTATCTTGAATAAGGAATTGCTCTTGTTTTCTGGAACATACTAGGAACTTCATATAGCTGCAAACATAACTACTCCATCATGCTCCAAGAATAAGTACAAAACTGCTCATTGGAGTAATCTTTTATTTTTTGAATATGAATTTCAGAGAAAATTGAGTGTACATATTATATGCTAGTGAAAAATATACACATCTCTGCAATCTCCCCACACCCAAATATCTCAAAAGAAAAATGCTGCTAGAACTAGACTGAATAACTTACTTCCACTTTATTTTACTGTCGTTCTGTTGTAAAGCTATATGCAATTTTTTTCTCTTCTTTCCTTGAGCTTCCCACCTCTGAAATGGGATAAAAATATTGCAATTAACACCTGAGCAGTGGCCCAAAATTTAACATTAAATATTACTTCCCCATATTAGTTTTGAACCATAACTGTGCCTTTGATCCCATATTCAGGATGTCATGAAGTGCTACTATGAGTAAAACTAGATCCTGTCCATTACTTTGTTCAACCTTTTGGCCATAAAGCAGGAACACCTAGCATGGCAATTCCCATTTGCACGTGTGTTATGCACCTCAAGCCCTGAGATCTCTGACAATATGAAAGTGCATTTCTAAGATTGCAGGAAAAGATATGGATGTTAAACAGACTTCAGCAGAACTACCTTTATTTACAGCAGCTGAAGATCTTTCTAAAAGCTTCACGTAGTCATTAATCAGCAATTTTTATAAGGTATTGAAAACATTAATCCAAGTTAATATTGGGATAAACTGCGCAAGTTTTGTTCAAAAATCAGTTCAGTTATAGGATATTTTAAATGTTGCTTGCAAGACGACAAGCACATTTCCTTGTGGCCAAACTCCTCAAAAATTCCAAACCATTCCCAAAGCCAATTCACAGACAGGAGCAATGGAACCAAATGAGAGCTTTTCAAGATTAGCAGAGCACAAAATACAGAAAGGAGATATTTAAAATGAACCCGCACAATATTAGAAGCTTTTTCAGAATCCTTTATCTTAGCTACAGTCGTGTCTCACCAGTCAAGATCTTCTTGCAGTTTTCATTCTTATGTGCCCAAATCCAAAGTCAGATTAAAAAATCAGTAAATGTATAAGTAACAGGAGATTGCTCAGACAGATAAATGACTTAGCAATGTCACTCAAATGTAAGAGCAAATGACAGAAATACCGAAGGAGTAGAAAGAAAATTTCCTCATGCAACATGCAGCAGGCATCAGGGCCTGCTCCTGAGAGTCTGAACATGTCCCCAAGCTCCACAGCAGAGGTCTGAGAGCTGCATGCCAGCACAACCCACATGCTGAGCTTCACTGAGCTACCATGTAGCTTTCCCTGCTCCTGGCTAGATCTCAAGACATGCAGGCTTGACTTCTGCCTGCATCCAGACTCACAACATCACTGGGGATAGCTGGCTGACCCTGGCCACCCTCATCAGCCTTCCTGCCCAGGCACTGTGGGACTCCTGCTGTGTCTGCTCCTTGGCTGCAGGTAGAGCCTTCTCTCTACCAAGGAAATTGCTGATTACTGTGAGCAACTGTGTACCTCAGCTCCATCCAGGAAATGGTGACCCCAAGTACTGACGATCTCAAGGATGCTAGGTTTATTGATGGTTTCATTACAGCGCACCTGGTCATAACTACACTGCTGGATGTACAGCAAACAGAAAATATGTTATACTATACATGTGAACATTCTTTTATAAATGTACATATTATCTTCCAGAAGGGCTAGGACTTTATCTGTCTATTTCATATTTAATTCAGCCTATGCAAAATGTAGGCATCTTTCTCCTGTCAGATAAAAAAAGCTGCAGGTGTGGAAGGTCCTGGCCATAACAAGAAAGCCAAGGGTCTACACATAGTGAGTGATGCAGAACTCTGCTGTTCAGGACCTCTCAGTGCATAGCATGCAGAGACAGAGCCTAGTGGTAGGACAGGGTGGGTGACTGTATGCCCCAGCCACTAGCCCATGGGTGTCTAACCTTTTGGCTTGCCTGGCTGCATTGTGTCACAAAGAATTGTCTGGGGCTGTGTATACATAGGTCACTCTGAAAGTAATGCCTCTTATTTATTTACATGGAAACTACAACAGATACAAAGAGCAATATAACACTTGGCAGAGCTATTCTCAGCTACAAAACACTGTTTTTCATCGTAGTCACCACCATTAGCTCTGCATTTTCACCAGTGATGAACAAGAGCCAGAAAGCTGCACTTGTAAAAACCTATACCAACAGAAGTGACCCACAGTTGCGGTCACTACTGCTGAAACACATCACCCACCACCTCACAGTGCTCACATCCACTGTTTCGTCCTTCATAACATCTAATTTCAGGAACTGGAAGGTGGTAGCCCTGTCTGGCAGCAAAATTCAACCTAACTGAGATCTACTTCTATGCTCTTCTGTATAATAGGTAGGCCACATTAAGACTGGCAGGAAACAACGCTGGAGACACCTCCCAGAGGCATCACATTTCTTTCAAGTTTGACTAGCGAATACAGATTTGGCAGCATAATCTGCAGTTAGAATGAGCGGCTTTGAATTAAACCCAAATATAACTCTGGCACTGATGCTGCCTTAGTGACTCCCAAGTATTTCTTTTATAGGAAGATTTGGAAGCTGAGGACACTGTTCAGTGGAACTATTTAAAATATATCTCAGTTTAAAAGCCAGGCTCCAGGAGACCTGCAAGTTGGGAGACAATCAAAAGCACTATTCATGAATTAAAGTCCATAAAGAGATTTTCTGGCTTTTTTTTTTTTTTTTTCCTGCTTCTGAGATGTGAACACAGAATAAAATGGTATTAAAACAGTTAGAAACCATAGGACAGTAAATGGCTCCATATGGATTAGATAGATCCCTTTCTTCTCGAGCCAGAAATGACTACCAGTGAGCTACCAAAAGCCCTTTCTGAGCATATTTGGGTTATGTATTTAATGCCATGATTCATCAGCGTCCTCAGATGACTCAGGAAGCTCAGGATTTTGAAATAATGCTGGGAATTAGGCACCACAGTTAATGAATCCAGAGAACAAATGTGACATATCGCTGATACCACAGAGTAAGCGTGAAGCCACTCTAGTGAGACGCTTCACAAAGCATGATGCTTTTCACCATAAACTAAAAGAATCAGACCCTTCAGCATATTAAAATAAAAATTCAAAAGGTTATGTAGGTTATGTGGTCCTTTTCTCTTGAGAAAGCTCATAGCAATTTTCATATAATTGAAAGCCATTTTGGTCAGTGCTCATTTGTACAATAGTGGACTTTTAGTACTATACCAGGAGACCAGTGCTCTTTTTTCTTGATTTAACACTACTTGGGGAGTTTGGATATGGAGGAGATAGGAGAAGACAATTGCCAGCAGTCCCCCAGCCTCCCTTTCTCTTGTCCTTCTTTCTGTAGAGCTCAAGAGCTGATTACAATAGCTCTTTAGTGTGTTGAACATCTGTGGGATGTTCAAATCAGTGTGATCCTGTTGCTATGCGTTGTGAACATGTTTCAGGTTATGTTTAAGATTAAACAATTATTTAAGGATATCATCCAGAAATCTGCCCCAAGGAGGTACAGTTCTGAGTGGCAGGGAGTGTAAGATGGTAATAGGCAGATGTCTAGAGCAGCGGGAACCCCCCAGCGGTTTGGAACTTCACCTCTGAACAACTGCAGAGTCATGAAAAACAAGTGAAATATTTGGAAAAGGTCTGCTGTTACCCTGGTAATCCTAAAGCAATACAAATCTCTGCAGCATGCTGGGGCTTGGCCCATGCCTACCACGCTCTGTTCAACACTATTCAGCATCTTCAAGGGGAAGAGAACACTTCTGAATCTGATGACAATACAACAGACCTTCCGACTCCAACAACAGACCCTGCAGGAACTCCAATTCCTGCACTAGGTTCTGTGGTTGCTCTGAGCATTGTGACAGACCCTGTTGTCACTCCAACCCTCATGGTGAGCCCTGAGGTTGCTCCTGTTATGGATCCTGTGTCTGTTTCATGCACTGTGATGAGAAAAAAGAAAAAAATTCTTCCTGAGGGAGATGCAGCATGCCCAGAGGTACAATCCTGTGGCTGCTCCACTCCCTACAAAGAGCACTGTGGCTGCTACAACTCCTGTGACAAGCCTTGCAGCTGTTTTGACTTTTTTGACAGACCCTGCAGTCTCCTCTGCTTCTCACGGGCCATGACACTCACAACCAATCCTGAGGCCACTCCAATCCCCCCGAGTCCTATGCTGCCAAAAGGACTGCTGTGGTTTAACATGGCAGATGGCTGAGCACCACACAATCATTCACTCACTCCTCCACTTCCCAGTAGGATGGGGGAAAGAACTGGGGAAAAATAAAAAATAAAAAGTAGAACTCATGGGTTGAGATAAATATTTAGTAAGAGAGAAAAAGAAAAGGATAACAATTACAACAAATATATATAAAGAGAAATGTATATATGTATATGACAAGTGATGCACAAGCAATTTCTCACTACTCCCCAACAGATGCCCACCTAGCTCCCCAAGCAGTGGAAAAAAGAGAGATGAACTTCCACCCTCTTCAGACTCCTTCCTCCTGATGTGATAGGGTATGGAATATCCCTCTGGATGGTTTAACTGAGCTGTTCTAATTCTGTTCCCTCCCACCTCCTTGGGCCCTTCGCTGAGAATGGCCTTGGCTCTGTGTAACAGTGCTTAGCAGAAATGATAAACATTGGTATGTTATCAACATTGTTTTTCTCCTAGAACCAAAACATAGCATCATACCAGACACTCCGAAAAAAACAATTCCATCCAAACAGAAACAAGGATACTTAGGAATAAAACAGAGCTAAAAAAGAAAAAAGAAAAGGAAAAAGAAAAAGGAAAAACTGGTGCCCAAAAAGCTACATGGAAATAAGAAAAAAAAATTGGTTTTATATAGGCAAGGAAACAAAATGAATAACAAAACAATGCAGGAGCAAAACAGATGCATCAACATGTCTAACATCTACCTGCTTCAGCTGGACTGTACCATTGTCTGGCCCCACAGCATGCTAGACATAGATGTGATGAGGTGAAACAGAAGCCTTACAGAAGGCAGTGCTTCACAGGAGTTCATCACTAAGACTACGTCCACTAGGCCTTATACTTCGGGTTGAAGAAGCCTGAATGTTATTAATACAGTCTGTAACTTACAACATCCTTAGGAAACATGATGGATATGTGGATCAAGGTGTGGAATGCAGTGATCCTGACCAGGACACTACTGTACACAGACAAGTTGGTGACTCATACAACAGTAGGCTTCAATAGGTGCAGACCTGTACTGTACTTTGTGTTCATTACAACCTTCAGGCCTGTGTTGTGCTGCTCAGATCCAGCTCATCGTAACAGAAGTGTTCTCTTCTGTCACATCTCTGGAATATATTACAAATTCTTTTATCCTTTTCAACTCAAGATGTCATGCTTCTGTACATGCTTTTGGATTTAAGCCAACATTTAACTCTGGATTTAAGAGCCCAACTGACCAGAAGACAAATTCATGCCACCACCACCCACATTAAAGCCTGGACCAATAATGCCCACATGAACCAGCACCTGGGCCAAGGGACAACTGAGGTTTCCCAGCCCTTGGCACCACAGGCAGAACCAGAGAGGCCTGAAGAAGGCCAGGGAAGCCACATCACACTCAGGCTTTGCTCACACAGCTGCCATAAACCAAATATATTGCAGCAAAGTGTCACGGTGGCATGACACCATTGTGACAGCATAGCGCCTTTATGGCACTGTTTAAAGCCAAGATGAATCTACGTGGCTGTAAGCAGGGTCAGGCAGTTGCTGCCCAGGGCAAGTTGCTGCCCGATACCAGCTGTCCAGTCACCCACCATTGGATCACTACCCGTTCCATATAATCACAGAATAGTAGAATTGCTCAGTTTGGAAAAGACCTTAAAGATCATAAAGTCCAACCACAACACAAGCATACTATCCTAACTCTAACAATCCACTGTTAAATCATGCCTCTGAGCACCACATCAGTTTTTAAACACATTCAGGGATGGCAACTCAACCACCTCCCTGGGGAGCCTATTCCAGTGCTTAACCACCCTTTCTGTAAAGAAGTTTTTCCTGATATCCAACCTAAACTTACCCTGGTGCAACTTCAGGCCATTTCCCCTTATCCTGTCACCTGCCACCAGTGAGAGGAGACCGACGCCACTCCCACTGTAAGCACATATCAGGTATGTGAAAAAAGCAACAAGGCCTCCCCTCAGCCTCTTCTTCCCCAGACTAAACAGCCCCAATTCCTTTAGTCTCTCTTCATAGGGCACATTCCCCAAGCCCTTCACAAGCCTTCTTGCCCTTCTTTGGACCTGCTCTAATACCTCCATGTCCTTTCTGTACTGAGGTGCCCAAAACTGAACACAGTACTCGAGGTGAGGCCTCACCAGTGCCCAGTACAGGGGCTGGATTACTTCCCTAGTCCTGCTCACCATTCCTGACACAAGCCAGGATGCCATTGGCCTTCTTGGCCACCTGAGCACACTGCTGGCTCACATTCAGCTGACTGTCCATCAGTACAACAAGGTCCCTTTCCATCAGGCAACTTTCCAGCCACTCCTCTCCAAGCCTGTAGGATTGTCTGGGGTTGCTGTGACCAAAATGCAGGACCCAATGCTTGGCCCTATTGAAACACATACAGTCCACCTTGACCCATCGATTCAGTCTATCCAGGTCCCTCTGTAGTGCCCTTCTCCCCTCCCGCAGATCAACACTCCTTCCCAACTTGGTGTCGTCTGCAAACTTACTGAGCGTGCGCTCAATCCCCTCATCAAGATCGTTAATAAAGATGTTAAATAGAAGTGGCCCCAGTACCGAGCCCTGAGGGACACCACTTGTGACCAGCCACCAGCTGGATTTAACTCCACTGACCACAACTCTTTGGGCCCACTCATCTGGCCAGCATTTCACCCAGTGAAGTGTACGCCTATCCAAACCATGGGCAGCCAGCTTCTCCATGAGGATGCTGTGGGGTACACTGTCAAAGGCTTTGCTGAAGGTCCAGGTAGACCACACTGACAGCCTTACCTTCATCCACTAAGAGGGTCACCTTGTCATAGAATTAAATCAGGTTTGTCAGACAGGATCTACCATTCGTAAACCCATGCTGACTGGGCCTGATCCCCTGGTTGACCCTTAAGTGATCCTTGATGGTTCCTGAGATTATCCATTCCATAACCTTCCCTGGCACCGAGGTGAAACTGATAGGTCTGTAGCTACCAGGATCATCTTTCCAGCCCTTTCTGAAGATGGGTATCACATTTGCCAGTCTCCAGTACACCGGGACAACCTCAGTTAGCCAGGACTGTTTAAGGTTGATGGAGAGTGATTTGGCAACCACATCTGCCAACTTCCTCAGCACTGTAGGGTGCAATCCATCCAGCCCCATGGACTTGTAAGCATCCAGCTTTCAGAGCAGGTCCAAAACTATGTCATCATGGATCATGCAGGGCTTATTCTGTTCCCCATCCCTATCTACCAGCACAGGGGACTGTGTGCCCAGGAAGCAACTAGTCTTACTATTACAGACTGAGGCAAAGAAGGCATTAAGTACCTCAGCCTTATCCTGATCCTTGGTCACAGTATTCTCCTCTGTGTCCAACAAGGGATGAAGATTCTCCCTAGCCTTCCTCTTAGTGTTAAAGTATTTATAGAAATATTTATTGTTGTCTTTCACAGTAGCGGCCAAGCTCAGTTCTAGCTGGGTTTTGGCCTTTCTAATTTTCTCCCTGAAGCCCTTCCATAACGAGCTCCACGATCACAGCCACCTATACCCACACCCCACAAACGCTACACACACCCACCGACCACCCACCCTCCGCCCTTCCGCTCCCGGGTCTCCCAGACGTAGCAGCAGGTCAGGCGGCGGCGCAGAACCCGCCCTGTGCCCGCAGCCTCCGCCCTCCCGAGCCGAGGCGCAGGCGCCCGTAGCCACGCAGGCGCCTTTCGCTGCCGGGGCTGGTCGGGGCCCTTGCCGGTGTTCGCCTCCGGGAGCCGACCCGGGTGCTGGGCGAGGTGAGGGCAGCGAGGCGGGCGGCCGACTGGAACCGCAGCCCGCTTCAGGATTGCGGGTGCGGAGCTTCTAGTCGAGAGGCAGGCTCCATACCGGCCTTGGGCCGCCCGGCGCAGGGCACCGGCCCCGGCTTTGGGTGGGGGGGAACCGCCCTTCTGGGGCGGTGTGCGGGACCGCCGGGCTCTGTGTCTGCCTGACTGCGGGGCTGTCCGCCCCGAGGAGTGAGCAGTCACTGACGCTGTCGTTACTCAGCTCTTTTCTTTCCTTAAATCTTCTTACGCTTAGAAGCGCTGAAGTACTGGGTGTGCACCGTTGTCGTGTGTTTGGGCTGTTAGTGGGTTTTGGGGTCCAGATCAGGAGTGCTGCTTATTCCTGTGCCTGGCTGGTGAGTGCGTTCCCGTGAGCTGCCGAGACTCGGGTTGTAACAGGCGCTGGTGGAGAAGTGCAACATGCTCATGCTCACATCCTGCAGTGCTTATGGCTGTTGGAAGGGCTTTTTTTCACAAAGCTCTCTTGCTTTTCCCAGTCATTGACACACTGCTGTACTGTGTTTGGAGTTAGATCTGTCTGCCACCTGTAATCCACCTTTGTCTTAACCCAGTGTCTCTCCTTTTGCCAGGTGTCCGTGTGTGTGTTGCTGCAGTTGACAGGACCAGCACAACTGTGTTTTTGCCAGTTCTCCATTAATATAAGCAGTGTGAGTCCTTGCTGGTGGGTGCCTGTGTTCTCTCTGCTTTGGTTTGAGAGGAACACTGGTTTGAAGTGGGAGTCCCTTCTAATAAGCAAAGCACAGCATATATAAGAAATGTGGTCAGTGTGGCAGTCCTCTGTGTTCTGTTACTCACTTTAGCTTAACTTGTAATAGTGACTCGAAGTAAACTTTTAGCGTGGACCAAATCTGAAGGTGTAATGCCAAGAGAACATTTCTGGTTCCAGTTAGCATTAGGATGTTTACCATGTCAAAAAGCAGGCCCAAGAGAACCTCATGAAGTTCAGCGGTGCCAAGTGCAAGATTTTGCCATTGGGTCAGGGTAACCTCAGGTATGTGTACAGGCTGGGAGAGCTCACTGAGAGCAGCTCTGCTGAGAAGGACTTGGGAGCTGTGATGGACAAAAAGCTGGACATGAGCCAGCAATGCGCTCTTGCAGCCCTAAAGGCCAACAGTATCATGGGCTGCATCAAAAGAGGGGAGGGAGAAGCAATTTTCCCTTCTGCTCTGCTCTTCTGAGGCCCTTTCTGGAGTACTGTGCCCAGGTCTGGGGCCCCCAGCACAAGAAAGACACCGGAGCTCTTGAAGCATGTCCAGTGGAGTACCTCAAAGCTGATTAGAGGGCTCAAGCACCTCTCCTACAAAGACAGGCTGAAGGAGCTTGGAGAATAGAAGGGTCCAGCAAGACCCCTTTGCATCCTTCCAGTACTTGAAAGGAGCTCATAAACAGGAGGAGTGACTTTTTGCGTGGTTTAATAGTGATAGTACAAAGGGGAATGGTTTTAAACTAAAAGAGGAAAAAAATAGGTTAGATGCTAGGAGGAAATTCTTTATTCAGAGGGTGGTGAGGCCCTGGCACAAGCTGCCCAGAGAAGCTGTGGGTGGTGTTCAAGGCCAGGTTGGATGGGGCCCTGGGAAACCAGACCTGGTGGGTGGCTAACCTCTGCCCTGCAGACGGTTAGAACTGGATGACATTTAATGTCCCCTCCAACCTAAGCCATTCTTCGTTAGGAAAATAAAGCTGGAGTCCCTTGCATTCCCATTGTCCTTTTTCTCTCTTTGTGTCTGTGTGTGTGTTTCAGAGTGATATTTAGGGTGGCTGTTTTTTATCAGTTGGTGGTGTAAAACACCTTTTCAGCCATGAGAATAGCAAGAACAGATTGGTACAAGGAAACAAAGAGGCCTTATCGGGACATGAACAATGTAACTTGTTACCACTTAGCAAGGCAGGCTTCTGACCTGAATCCTGCTGGCGTGAGCTGGTTTGGTATTGCCCCAGCAACATGTTAG
Source organism: Gallus gallus (assembly GCF_016699485.2). NCBI lineage: Eukaryota > Metazoa > Chordata > Aves > Galliformes > Phasianidae > Gallus > Gallus gallus. The sequence continues at coordinate 34,615,973 of NC_052572.1, forward strand.
GAGTTGGTTGCTTGCTCTGATAATCTGCAAGATTTTGTAGTGTACCTGTTTTTTATTTCTTTTTCTGCAGGCGGGGAAATGAGACATTGATCACATTGAGCCTCTTTTGCAAATGGATGGATTTGATTCAGGCTGACACTGCTTTCTTTGCAAGATTGTTTTGTGTGCAATGCTAACTATCTGTTAGCTGTGATGTGGAAAGAACAACAGTATTGGAATTATTGCTATTAAGGGAGATTCTGCTAGGCGTGGGTATTCTGGGGGGGAGCAGAGGATGGTGGGGGTTGTGGCAATACTGTCCCAAATGTTGTAGGGTAAAGCTTTAAGTACTCTTCAAGGTTGTTGCTGGTAGGCCAGAGATTTGCCAACTAGCATAAGCCTGGCCTTCCTTGCTTTTGTGGTAGAAGGCTGATAAAAATAGGAATTACTTATTTGTGGTTGCTTTTGCCTTTCTTGGGATGATTCTATGGCAGTTACGCCATTCATGGGAAGAAGAGAAAGGTGTTGCAGAAATGCTGATGTTTATTCTTACTTACAGAAGCAGCTTAGCATGCAGACAAGAGTGGGCAGCAGCCATCCCTCCTAAGTGGGAGAAAGCAGTTGTTCAGAATTTTATTTAACTAACAGCAAGTACTCTCCAAATTAAAATACTTAAACTTAGGAGAGGGAGAAACCTCACCTTTTTGTTTTATCTATTTTCACTGCACCTGTCTTGTCTTACTCTTGTTAGATTTTAGATCTTCGGTGCCAAAAAGCAAGTCAGCAGGTTCAGAAAAAAGGCTTTGTGGCAGCAGTGGTGGCATTGTTGGTTTTCCTCGGTTGTATTTTTGTTGTTTAATTAACTCTAGTTTTTGGTAGTGGCGAGATTCTGTTTTATAAATCATATTTGGAAGTGTCTGCAGCGAGATTTTGGCTGTTGTCTCTTCAGTTACTATTGAAATTTTATATTCATCGAAGTGATAAGCATTATTTTAGAGTCTTCCTTCTGTGAATGGAATTTGCTATGGCACAAAGTGTGTTTGCACATTTCCAGAGTTTGCTCCCATCGTTTGGAAAATTGGTGCCAATATTCTGAATGCATTGCACCAATAGCATATGTTGAAACTGGGGTACGTTGTATGCATATTTTGTCTTGGTTCTTTTTGCAAGTGATTAGAGTTAGGTCTTCAGCAAATGCTAGACTGTAGTATTGATTTTTTTTTCTTTTTTTTTTTTTTAAGGAAGACTTCTGAAATAACTGAAGATGTGTTTATAACAAATCATGTTCGTTTAAACAACAAGTTCATTGTTTGTCATCAACGTCAGTGGTGTGCAGCAAGGTAAACTGAGTTCTGATTCCTCTCCAGTGTTGGTTCCTCTGTGCTGGTAGATGCATACATATTCTGACTTCTAGAGAAATTGGGCTTTTTTTTTTTTGTCAACTGTCCCAGCCCCTAGCTGCAATTCTGATTTACAGTCTTACAGGTGGATTTTTGTTTTATTTCTGTTTTTGCATGAGGTACTTGGATGTGGGGAGATATTTGCCTTTTAAATCATGTTTGAAATTGAACGCTCCTCAGCTGTCCCATTTTGAAGTCGATGAGATTTACCCTAGAGAGCATTCTTAAGCGTATACTTTCAGAGTATGCATATGCTGTGCTGTATGGAATTGTATTTGCTCTGTCTTTAAGAAATACTGATCATTCATTCTTCACATGAGAGCAAAAGGTATTCAGGATTTTAGCTGTTCTTGGGTTTAAGCTTATTAAGCAAGATAAGCTAATGTGGATGAAAGAAAATGATGTAATGTTCACATCTGCTGTTTAGCGTAAGCATCTTACGCACGTTTTCTAGCAAATATCAAACTGTATTGCCCAGTCCCAAGCATATTTTTTTTTTAATCTGTCTTGCAGGGTGTGAGTTAGTGTCCCATGACAGAGCCAAAATGTCGGATGACATCAAGAAGCGGTTTGAATTCCCTAACACAGTTATTCAATCACAGGTAATTTTTTTAAAATGTTAAACAAATGGAATAATGTGTGAAGACTTTCCTGCTGCCTGGCTCCAAAGAGGTTTTAAGAAAGACCTTTTAGCTTCAAACCAGAAAACCTAAGTAGTTGTTATATTCAAGATGCAAACAAAAGCTAATTGCTGTGTCTGTGTGCCTGAACATAGTATGTAATCACTCATCGCTGTGAAGTCTCTGCATGAAAATCAGAAAGCTTCCAGTCCTGGAAAGTTTAAGTAGGGCCAAATGCTTATTAGTAGCCCTGTCAGTTGGAGAGAAGCAAAGAGTTACCAGATGTCATGTGTAGGGTGGAAGTTCTTGACAGTACTTTGTGCGGCTGTCTTTAGGGCTGATGTATTTTTCTCCTGTGTGATGACAGCTGAATTACTGCCGTCTTGTCTGTCCTTAGTACCTCTGTACACATTCGCTATGTTCAGCAGACGAAATGCCTTTATTTTCATACCATCTCTGCCTTTAACTTTCTCATTTAAATAAAGCATTTATCATAGTATCTTTAACAAGCAGCATGGAAGGAAGTAATAACCTCTGTTTAAGCAATATGCTTTCTCTGGTTCAGTCATTTCTATTTTAGCCTTAAAATGTTTCTCTTCAGCTGGAAGATAAGACTAACTTCCCCACTGTCTGCTTCTTTCTATTCTAAATTGAGGGTTAAAATTGTAGCCAGTTGTCTGATGGAGTTTGATGTGAGTACAGTCTGCAACATAATTTCCCTGTCTTTTCAGTTCAGCTGAAGGTGCATTGGCTTACAGTAAGTGACTTTGAAAGAGGGACAAGGAAGTCCGCTAGTGGTCAGCTTGATATTTAGAAGAGGAAGGCATGGCCCTCAAAACTGGAGTACACCTAAGCTCTAGCATTGTCTTGCTTTGCAGATGAGTTTATGTTCTTTAGCCCTCGTGAACAGGACTCAACGTTTCTGAACCACTTCAGTTTTCTTCAGTAAAGAATGTCTTTGTGTATAGTACAGATATCTACTGGTTTTTCACTACAGTTGCTCATCATTTAGGGCTACTGCTGTGGGAGTTTGTGCTGTGTTTTGATGATTTTTCTAGCTTCCACTTCTACTCTATGACCCCTCAAAAGCACACTGACATCATCTGTCCAGGTATTCCAGCCGTGATCAAACATCGGCTCTGCAGATCATGTTACCTGTACAGACAAGGATCAGCAAAGTGAGGGACTTGAGCAGGGTTTTTTAGGAGAAAAGGTTTTACTGATGAATCTTGAAATGTGGTGGGCTAATCTGTGTTCAGACTCTTCTATGTAGTTCACAGAAGCCTCTTTCTGTTGATAAGCCTTTTTTTCAGTGTGATGAAACTTAAATTTTTAAGGATGCAGTTGTTGATTTCTAAAGTTTCTGATCATAGAATGGTTTGGGTTGGAAGGGACTTTTAAGTTCATCTAGTTCCAACTCCCCCCTGCTATAGGCAGGGACACCTCCCACTAGACCAGGTTGCTCAATGCCCCATCCAGCCTGGCCTTGAAAGCTTCTAGGGAGGGGGCATCCACAGCCTCCCTGGACAACCTGTTCCAGTGTCTCACTACTCTCACTGTAAATCATTTCTTCCTAATATCTAGTCTAAATCTACCCTGTTCCAATTTAAAACCATTTCCCTTCATCCTGTCACTACATCCCCTTCTAAAAAGGGGCTTGCTTCTGGGCTTCCCTCCCCAGCTTTCCTGTAGGCTTGTTCTAAGTACTGGGAGGCCTCTATAAGGTTTCCTTGAAGCCTTCTCTTCTCCAGGCTGTTAAGCCCCAGCTATCTCAGTCCCCTGTCCTCAGGTGGAGGTGCTCCAGCCCTCTGATCATCTTCATGGCTCTCCTCTGGACTCACTCCAACAAATCCATGTCCTGTTTGTGATGGGATCTCCAGAACTGGATGCAGTAATCCAGGTGGGGTCTCATGAGAGCAGAGTAATGGGGCAGAATCACCTCCCTCAGCCTGCTGGCCATCTTTTGACACAACCCAGGATACAGTTGGCCTTATGGCCTGCAAGTGCACATTGCTGGCTCATGTCGAGTCTTTCACCAACTGACACTTCCAAATCCTTCTCAGAGGGCTGCTCTCAAGCCATTCTCCACCCAGCATATATTTTGCTTGGGATTGCCCCGACCCAGGTGCAGCACCTTGCACTTGGCCTTGTTGCACTTCATGGGGTTGACATGAGCCCACCTCTTAAGCCTGTCCAGGTCCCTCTGTATGGCATCCCTTTCCTCCCAAGCTGCACCACTCAGCTTGGTGTCATCTTCAAACTTGCTGAGGGTGCACTCAGTCCCAATGTCCATGCCGCCTACAAAGATGTTAAATAGCACTGGTCCCAACACTGATCCCTGATGAAAGCCACTCATCACCAGTCTTTACTTGGGCACTGAGCTGTTGACCACAACTCTCTGAACGTGACCATCCAGCCAATTCTTTATCTAGTGGTCCATCACTCAAATCCATTTTTTTCCACTTTGGCTACCAGGGTGTCATGTGGGACCATGTCAAACACTTTGCAGAAGTCCAGGGAGATGACATCAGTTGCTTTTCCTTTATCCACTGATGCTGTAATTCCATCATAAAAGGTAACCAGGTTTGTCGGATGTGACTTGCCCTTGGTGAAGCCCTTGTTACCACCAATCACCTCATCTTTATTTTTCGTGTGCCTTAGTATGGCCTTCAGGAGGATCTCTTCCATGATCTTGCCAGGCACAGAGGTGAGATTGACAGGCCTGTAGTTCCCTGGATCTTCTTTTTTTCCTTTCTTGAAAATGGGTGTTATGTTTCCCCTTTTCCAGTCAGTGGGAACTCCACCAGACTACCATGACCTTTCAGTAATGATGGATAGCAGCTTGGCAACTTCATCCGCCAGTTCCCTCAGAACCCATGGGTGGATCTAGTCAGGTCCTATGGACTTGTGCATCTTCAGGTTCTTCAGATTGTCTCAAACCTGACCTTCACTTACAACAGGAAAAAGAAAAATGAGGTGCAGGAAAAAACAAAATAATAGAAGGTTCATTTGTTAGGTTTTCTAAAAATCTATGGTCTGAGTGGGCAGACTATATGTTGCTGCTCCTTCAATGAAATCGCTGCACAGAAACAAAGACTTGACATAGTTCAATTTTCTCGTTCTATTTCGATAGTACTGAGGTCCTCAGATAAGCTTCTTTTGTTCTGTGTTTTTTTTTTTTTTGTGAAGTATGTCAGAGTACACATCAAAACCTTTGAGAAGTACAATCTTGTAGTCTAGGATGGTTTATAGTGACATTGTTCCTAGAAATGTGATCTGCTATGTCAGGGTTCATCATATCAGACTAGTGGCCAGCCTCTAAAGGAGTTGAAAATAAATTCTAAAAGGAGAAGAAACCTGGAAACATTTAAAGTATGTTCCTGTATTTTTATATACTGGTGAAACAGAAATGTTAATCGTTGTGGTTTTTGGTTTTGTTGTTGGTTTTCTTTTTTTCTTGGTTTCCTAGTTTATTTTTGTACAAAAGTAAATATCTGTTCTTACCATAGGAGAGCAGATGGAGCTGTTGTTCTGGTTATGTTGATAAGCTGAAACATTCTTATTTTTTCTGCTATGAAGAGATATCTTTGTCTTTCTCAGAGTGTTCAGTATAACACTATCAATGATAATGAAACACATACATTTTAAAGGAATCTGGAGGAAGTCAGGTATTTCTTCTATTAAAATTCAGTGAAAAAATTATTTTCATACCGATCGTATGAGCAACCTACTCTTTTTAGAATTGAAGTCCTGTTCTTAAAAACAACATTTTTTTTTCTGGAGGACCTGGAAAATCAGTCTTGTTATTTCTCTGCCACAAAATAGCTTTATGAGAAATACAGTTAAATCCAAATGTCTGATTTAAAGTAAGTTAAACATTTCTGGCTGTAGGTGTGCTGTCAGGTATGCAAAAGGTTTAGGTTGCGAGACCATGTTTATCATCAGTGTTTTCCTAAAATAATGCTTCAGAACTTTGCATGTGTTTCTTATCTGTGTTCAAGTCTACTTCCTTTCTTGCTTTCACTAACTTGTGTAGTAAAGAATATAATAATGGCCAGTGCTGTAAAGTGTGCTGAGATCTGTACAGTACTGGAGCTGTAAGTCTATTACAGCTGATAAATTAAAATGTTCGCAATTCCTGAGAATGTGAATAATCCTACTCTTACGGAAGGCTGTGTAAAAAGATGCACTTATTTCTGTTTTTTGTGTAGTGGAGAAGTGAAAAATAATATTTGATCTGCATGTGTTTTTTATTTCCTATTTAGGCAGTGGGCCATCTGATTGCTGCAGTACTGAAAGAAAATGCTTCTTCAGAGAAGATCACGCAGACCTCTCACCAGGTCTGTGCCATTCCTTCACTTCTGTCTTCTTTCCCATTTATGGATGCCTACGTTTTTTTCTGTGGGTTCTTACTCCCTGCTGTGTGATTTTAATAAATCCTAGAAGTTAAGCACGTTGACACTATGTGCCTGGGTATACAGGTGATAACTCAGCCTTCAGGATCAGAAGGCAGAGACCTTAATTCTGCAGAATAGCAACATTTCACTCTGCTCAACCAAAGAAAGTTTTGCATTTATTTACATTACCAGAAGCGATGTGCTGTGTGGTTAAGATGCTGCCATTTTGTTAAAAATAAATAAATTACAGCAATGTAGGCATTTCAGAAAGTATATACTTTCATATAGCTGTATTGATGTTTTCTTAAATATTAACTATGGAAGAGCTCACATTTATGTAAGAGAGCATGGTGCAAAAGCATACTTTTAATTGATTCAAGCTCATGTGAGTATGGTCTGTCTTGTTAACCAAGAGCCATATGCAGTGCTAGTGTTTGCAGGTGTCACAGTCATGTCAGGGAGGTCTTAGGATTTCCTGCATTTTTCCTCTCCAGTGCTAATTTGTACTGAAATGAGCAGGAAAAAAAAAAGTGTGGATCTTTCCTTCGTCTGAAGTCCCAAACCCCAAACTAAGAAATCCAAAATCAAATCTCAAAAAAGCTCAATTTTGATGTGAAGATATGTTTGAGGTGCGTAGTTTCTCTAAGCAGCTTTTCCAAATCACTGAGCATGGCCATATTTCTAAATGGGATTCTATCTTGAGCTAAAACCTGATTTCTCACTTCTGCTACCCCATGGAAGTATTGAACTTAAACATAACAGCACTTTCTAAAACAGTAGGAAGCAGGAGGTGGCTCCTGTTAACATTACATGTGCCTTTTTTTTTTTCTCCCCTCTTTTCATAGGAGAATTTTGCAGTATTCAGTTGTTTAAAAATGTTTTCCTTTCTCCATTTGGAAACCACGAAGTCAGCAAACCAACTTAGAAATGCAGATCTATTATCAAAATAAACAGTGGGTTTGATGGACAGATTTGCTGTATTTAACAGCAAATGGAGAGAATGGAAGGCATGATTTGAAGAATGAAGATGACTTTCTTCTCTGCATCTAGAGGCAGACATATGAACAGCTGTCTGCACCGCACTGTACTGTAGACACAGTTTGACATAGCAGTTCCTGACATGTCTGTAATTACTTTATTAATATTTCTAAGGCAAGTAGAATTGACGTGAGCCTACTCTCACAGGCACAGCTGAAAAATTCTCCCATTGTGTCTTATTCTTCTGCTCATACTGGGGACAAGAAACATGACAGCTATCCTAAAGTAGTCCTTTCTTAGATGAAGAATCTGTATTCCAGCTTCCTCTTTGTACTCTCTCAGACTTGAGGAGAAGCTGTTAAGCAGTTTTTTACTTTAGAAGTGTGTTCGAAATGAAGGAAGAGAAATCATTGTCAGCCTTCTTATTGCTTGTCTCATACTTTTAATTTTAGACTCCTGCTCTGAACTTACTCTGGGAGAAGTGCTGCAGTGAGAATGTTGCCTTGAGAACAGCTTGTTCTGAGGGTTTGGTGGCACTTGTTGCAGAGAACCACGCCGAGCTCAGCTATGTTCTTCATGGAGCTGTCAACCTAATTCCCTCAGCAAGGTGGTATTTGTTTGTCTGATCTTGTGACTTTTGTCAACTGCTTATCAATCACTGTTTTTTTTCCTTGTAAACCCTATGGAAGAGAAGTGGGTCTGTGAATGACTGAACCCAAACTGATATTCATCCAGGGCTGACAGTGCCCTGCCGTTCTGCTGCAGAACAGTGCTTTCATCTTGTCAGTAACTATATTGTTTTGACTCTGAAAAAAGAACTCACAGTCTCTCCCACACATGCAGGCAGATGTTGTTAGAAGTTTCAGACCAAGCTAATGGTCTGAACTGTAATAACCTCAGAAATCAAGGCAATTCCTCGTCTTGTTCCCTCTGTCATGGGGAGGAAAATGGCTGTAACTTCTTTCATGATAAGGGAAGGGGAAATACCTTCCTAATCTGTCTGTCCAAATAACTGATTACTCATGTGGATCCACCATCATTCTCTGCGTAGGTATTAGGAGTTGCTGGCTTGTGTTTCCACTTCTGCTAAAGAAGAAATCACTTTACCTAACTCTACAGCTATTACCTCTTAGAAAATTCTGCAAATATAACACTTGCATCTTGTGATGTACTTTTGATACAGGTAGTCAGCACAATATACTGGGAGAATGCACATCTGGGGAAAAAATAGACAATGTGTAAAACTTAAAAATGGAAGTCAAATGATGACTGGGAAGGTGTTATCACTCAAGTCACCCAACCTTATAAAAAACTTTGGGGTACTTTGTCTTTCTCCCTAGTGTCATTTTTAGCCAAAGCTAAAATGAAGGCTGCTCCAAAAGTAATGCCTCCCGTTTTATTCTGTTGGTCCACAACATCAGAGGAAGATGGTGATATGACAGTAAAGATGGAACCCTCTCACCAATATTCCATAACATTTTTATTGCCATGTGACAGATGGCAGCAGAGGGGCACTCTGACAAAATGAAGCTCTGACATGGAAATGTGTCTGAAGCAAAGGTGTGGAATTGAATCCCTGCATGCAGAAAAAGTGGCACCCATTGACATTCGTGAATACTTGCTTGTACATGTCTGGAGACCAAACAGTGGATGTGAGTGACAGTGAGATGGTGGGTAGTGCCTTTCAGCAGTGGCGACAGTGGCAGTTGGTCACTTTCACTGGTGCAGATGTTTATGAGTGCAGCATGCAGGCTCTTGTTCATTTCTGGTGAAAATGTTGAAAAATGGAGTTTTGTAGCTGAGATCTTTCTCTATCAAACAGTATTATTGTGCTCTTTGTATCTGTTGTAATTTCCAGGAAAATGAATAGGAGGCAATACTTTCAGAGAGATCTGTGTAACTAGTGCTGCACCTGTGATGTATTATGCTGGTGAGCTCAGCGCAGGGGTTGCAGAAGCCATGCAATTGAAGATAAGTTTTACACCCCTTCTAAATCAATTTTAGGCTGAAGTTCCTCATGATCAGTCTGAGCCAAGGATGAATTTAGTTTTGAGTAAACTGCAGTGAAATGATGAAGAAATTACTTGTTTAAAAAAAAAAAAGGAAAGAAAGGGACTGAAGCCTTGTGGCTGACTTGCTTGAAGTTGAATTATGTGTAGGATCTTGCTGTGATGATGAGACTCTGTGCTGAGTTTACAATAGCTGGTTATGAATCCCTATGGAACGTTTTGTGAATACGTTCTTACAATACAAATAATTCCTGCAAACTACTGCACTCAAAAGGACCTGCAATTTGGGATCAAGGGAGGAATCTGCATTGTTAACGAAGAAGCAAAAGTTCCTGTGCTTTAGGCACTGGGAACCTGAGCACTGTGACATAAACAATGTGGAAAGCTTTGTTATTTGTGGCTTGCAGACTAAAAAATATTTAATTCCTGTTCTGCCAAGATTGTTAAGAGTATCACCAAATATAGGGAAGCTAAGTTTTCATACCATTTCTGCTTCAGGATAAAAACTACTAGAAGACAATAGTTTAGACTGAGCTGATCTTAAAGACAAAAGTAGAGTTAAAATATTGAAAGGACGTGTCTGTGCCCCAGTTCCATTCATTCTTAGATTTTTCCATGTGTTAAATCACCACAAATGGTTAGTTGCTATGGTAAGTGCTGGCAAATTACCTAGGAACCATTATACATATATTTTTGACATTTTTCCTCAAGCTGCCACAGTTCAAACCACATCCTCTACAGACTGCAAAGCAGGATTTAGCCTAACCACAGAAGTCCCTGGGTTTAAAATGTCTGTAGCCTCAGGAGCTGATTAAAATGATTGTTTCTGATTGGTTCTTTTTGGTGTTGATGCCTTTTTTTTTTCCCCTCTCAATTGTTTTAGAGTCTTAGCCTGCTGTTTCTTGTTATTCCCAGCCAAATTTTCATCCAGGTTTGCTCTGGGGCTTTGCACAGCAGTGTGCACAGTGTCTGTAAAAGAAAATAAATATGAGATTAGCAGCCAGAAAGGCACATGGAATTGCTGAGCACATTTCAGTGCTGATAAAGTTAAGTAAATGTTTTATTGGCAGAGACTACTGATGTTTTGTTCTTTCTTCCCTTCCTTTTGTTATGATGAATTTAGCAGGGGCTTAGCACACCTGGTGGTTTTTATTTTGTCAGGTGTATCAAATTCTACATGCTAGGAAAAACATTGTTTGAGACACATCCATTGCTTATCTGTATTGACTTTTTACATGGTTCTCTCTATCTGCTTATTATACAAGTAAGAAACTATTCATATCTCTGGTGCATTGTTGTACTTGTCTGTTAGACTCAGTATTTAAGTTTCCTCTGATGCCTCTGAAGTGTAAATCCCGTGGAGAGTTACATTTGTGTCTTTTTGTACATACGTACTTTCTGGTGTATATACATACATAGGTATGCATATTTAAGTTTATATGGATACACATGTACACATTTTACTTTGTTTTTGACATTGACCTTCCACTTTCTTTGCTTTGATTCCGTAAAACGGCAGTTTTCTGCCATTATGAATCATCACAGCCCTTTCTGTTGTAGAAGAGGTAAAACCTGCGGCCAGTATTCAGTAATGAATGATCATAAATAACCAGAATATTATATTAAAAACCTATTAAGCAATACATTAGTGTAAACTTTAAGAAACTACCAGGATTTTTGTGTATTTACATTTTTAGGATGTCCTTATTACCTGAGCAGGAGCGCTGTGGTGAATTCTTGCAGTATGCCATAGCAGTGTGCTGCTTGAGTTCAGGAGCTGAGTGCAAAGCCTCAAGCAGGTGTTCTTCCTCCACCTCCCATCAGGGAAATTCAGACCAGCAGTACTGGAATATGAGATCAGTCTAGCCTGTTCTCTTACTGTTTTATTGTTTGCTTTTTCTGCGCTGCATAGTTGCTCTGTTGATGCTGGGGATACATCAACAGATTGACCTTTAAATGGCTGAAGGCTTACAGTGCCTCCAAGGTCATTTTTCTCTTTCTCCACATGCCTGTCCAAAAGATCCCGTCCTCTGTGTGTTAGGCTGCCTGCTCTGGGATCTGTAGGCCTGCTGCGCTCCTTTGTTTTGGTTGCTTGGCAACAGAATTCTGCTGAACCTCCTATTCTTGTCTTTTTCTGTGTTTCAAGAGCCAGGTGTCATGATAGCCACTAATTTTGATGATTACAGGCACATTTTTCAACTGATCCATTTTTGGAAGAAAATAAGCAAGCACAGTATGTTGGTTTTTCAGCAAAGAGTATGAAAGGCACAGAAGAAGGCACATGCTTCTTTGCCTCTATCTGGAATATGAATCTGAACGTTTTCTGGTGGAGACATCTACTGTTGGAGTCTCTATGGGATATTCCCTGGTGTACCTTGCCAGCTTATGAAAGTCGCTCTGCAGGTGGTGTTAAATTTTATAAAGATCTGGCAGTTATAAGTGATATTTATTTATAATATTTGTCCATTTTCTTTGTTGTGAGTTTTAGGTTTTGATTCCATAATTTTCAGTTTCTTGAATCTTCAGTGAAGCATTCATAAGTATCAAGCCTTGCTGTTCTTTGGGTTCTGGGTTTGTTTGGTTTTTTTTGTGACTACATCACCCCGTTTTTGATTTTACATGGGCCTAGTCTGTTCATGCAAGCTCTTGTCTTCTAATAGTGCTAATGTAAAGTCTCAGTGGTCTTTGATAGAAATTGCTTACATTTGTTCAGACTTCTTGCACCACTTAAAAGTCTAAATTTAGGTTGATTAAACTCATAATTTTGGGAGGAGTTTAAGGAGCATACTGCACGCTGTGCGAAACAGTATTAAGTATCTCAGTTTGCTCATCTGCTAGATGAGAATGGTGGTTTCTGTTTGTACTGTAAGAGGCTTGTGTGAACTTCATGAAATGTGTAACTTCATGATTCCAGCTGGCCACCTGAGGAGTTCCTGCAGTGGTCCATCCATGTTGGAGAAGTGGAGTTGCAGATAAAACAGATTTTTCTGACTTTCTAGTGATGGGAAACAAAAGAGGGAAACGATAACAATAAAGAACAATAAAACAACACTAGCCTCTTTTTTCCTCCCTTTTTTTTCACTATGTGATAGTAGCAACTTTTTTGCTTTTGTTAGGCGACAATCATTTAAAAAACATACTACTCATTCTTCCTGTTCATTTTTCTTCAGCTACTGTGTTTTAGTAATGGAAGCAGTGAACTGTCTGATAGCATTTTCTGGATCAACCATCAAATAATTGATCATGACTTTTCCTCTGTGTCTACATTTTCACTGTGTAAAATGTGATTCTTCAGAATATAGTTTGGTTTCTATAAAGAACTGGGTTGGTTTTGGCATGATCTAGTTTGAAAGGTGTGGAATGCTGTGAAGAAGAAAACAATTTTGAAGATCATGCTTTTCAACTCAAGCAGTATCTACTTTTAGATTTGTTACTGACTTCACTGCACAATTGGAGGACTTCTGTTTGTCCTTGTGGTGAACTTTATTACCTTCATTATCATCATCCCTTGAAAATGGGATAAATCCTAGCAAACAGTCAGAAATACCGCTTTTTTCTTGTGTTTTCAGAGAAAGCAAACTTAAAAGTGTAAGAGGGAAATAAAATAGTTGTATGTAACAATCTCTTGAGATTTAAAGTCAGGATAAACTAGATATCTCAAGCATTTTTTTTCAGAGAAGGTATATTCTAGTGTATTTAGATGCTTTCTCCTGGAGGTGAGAAGTATGCCTGAAATTTGTGTGCACTGAATGTTTACCTGTCCATTTGCCTGCAGAGAATAGGTAGTTTCAGGTTTTAATATTTTAGAATACCAATAACCAGTAAACTGGGGACAAAATTGTGCTATTAAGATCAGGAGGAAATAAACCATCACAAGTGTTAATTCATGCATTAATTATTGTGTGCTATATTATTAATTTTCTGAAAAAGAAAACAAAGATGTGGATATACAGCCTGCCCAAAACTGTGTAGACAGGTGTAAGGAGGTCCATAAGGAGAATTCAGTGCTTTTTTCGTGTCAGTTTTGTTACTAGGTTCCTCTTCTTACAAAAGAATCAAATAACTTGGCTCCATGCTTGACAGTATTGTACTTCTTTTTTGTCAACAGGAACGTGCATGGTTTAGTAAAAACTATTTGGAAACTCCTGCAAATTCAAGCTGTACAACTGGGAAGAAATGGAGATGACGCTGTTCTGAATCTGTATGGAATCAGGTTAGTTTCAATTTGTTTTAAATAGAGTCCCTAACAACATTTATAAGGACTAATACTGGCCTTCAGTCCATTTACTTGTTTGTTAATTTGGGTTATTTTGGTCCTGCTAACCAATTCTGGCCAAATTTGATAGAGTAGTGTCTGTTCAAGAGAGTTAAGTGCTGCATGTTTCTTGAGTGATTCAAGGGACAGCTGGCTGGGTACAACTGAACCTGGCTTCATTTTTGAGCTCAGCCTTTATTATCTTTATGCGTGCCTTACAGCTGGGGGAAGATGTTATTCAAAGTTTACAGCTGTAGAGATGCTTAACAACATAAAGCAATTGTTTCTGAAGAAAGAATTCTCAGTAGTTACAGTTCTCCCAAAACAAAAGTTCAGTAGAATACTATTATTAATAGAATAATCTGTCACAACCATCACTGTAAATTTTTTAACATGTGTTCCTTATGGTACAGAGAGGTATGTTCTGAAGTAGCCCATTTGGGTGAGCAGCAAAAATGAGAAGGGAAAAGACTTTTGTGAAATGAATAATATTATGAAGATGTCTGATGGTCACAGTATAATTGTCAGAGGTGGTGGTTTGCTACTTTCTTTAACCGAGCTCTGAAATTCATTCAAGGGCTTAGTCATACTGAGAATCTCACTAGGATAGATATAAAATATATCTGAGCTGCTTTCTTTTTGCAAAATACCAGGGAAATAATGCTTTAGTAACAGTTCCAGGAGAACTGATCTCCATCAACTTCAGAAACTCCTGAGTAACTTAGAACAGCATTATTTGCCATTTCCCTGAACCACAATGCACCCTTGTGGCAAAGAAGGCCTGCAGCAGCCTGGGATGCAGTAGGAAGAGTGTTGCCAGCAGGCTGACAGAAGCGATCCTTCCCTCTGCTCATCCATGGTGTGACAGATTTTGGTGCTGTGTCCACTGCCAACTTATCAGTGCAAAAAAAAAAAAAAATAAAATAAAATAAAAAAGAAAAGAAAAAGAAAAGGTCCAGGAAGGACCACACAGATGACAGAGAGACCAGAGCACTTTTCATGTAAGTCGTATAAGGAGAGGCTGAGAGAAGTGGGACCCTTCAGTCTTGAGAAGGCTCAACGGGATATTTTCCTTGTGTAGATGTTCCTGATAGAATGTCTGAAGAAGACATTCCTAGACAGTAGTGCCTACATACAGGAAAAGGCAATGGGCACAAATTGTAACATAGGAGATTTAGTATTATTCAAGAATTTATTTATTTATTTATTTGGTACTATGCAGGTGATTAAACACTGGAGCAGGTTGCCTAGAAGTGTGTAGGGTTTCTGTCCTTAGAGATGCTTCCTGCTCGAAACCCGACTTCTGGGTTTCCTGCTCGAAACCTGACTGTGCAATTCTGGACAACCTTCTCTAGCTGTCTCTGGTGGAGCAGATGAGTTGGAGTAGATGGTCTCAAGAAGTCCCTTACAACTTAAAAATAGCTTTCTGACTCTGCTGTTTCTTTAAAGTTTTAAGGAGTTTGATGGTACAGAGATAAAATGAATGCTAGAAGCTCAAAAGGGGCGAAGACAAAGGAAGGCTTTGTGACAAAGAACCAATACTGGGGCTTGTGCATGTACAGTAACATGATGATTGCTAATTTTAAGCAAATTGAGGATGACTTCCCTCTCTCACCTGTTTTTATTTTTTTTCCTTCTATCAAAATAAAGTTTTTAAATGTTCTTACTATTAAAGTGGTTGCCATGTTAAAGTTGATGATTTCAAAATGCATCCAGAGCTACTAATATGAAGCTGCTTAACTTGCAGGAGCAGTCTTCTTGAGAGGAGATCTTGATAAACTCCAGTTCTAGAGAAATTATGTATCAGTTCTGATGTTAGCAGCTATTCTTCTGTCTTCATATGGAGAAGATGCAAGTAATGTTATGAATGTGCTTCAATCTGCTTTTTATGCAGAGAAGAGATATTGTCGTGTCATGTTGTATTCTAATGCTTTAAGAACATAAAAGACACTGCTTGATAGAGGAAAATTGTGTCTTTTTCTCAGTATTTAGTTGTGCCTACGTAGAATGGAGGAGACTTTGGAGAACTGAGTGCACTTACATAGGTCACTCTGAAAGTAATGTCTCCTATTTATTTCCATGGGAACGACAATAGATACAGAGAGTACAACACACTGTTTAATAGAGCGCATTCTCTGCTACAAAACATTACTTTTTTCAACATAGTCACCAGTATTAACTACGTATTTTTATCAGCCATGAACAAGAGCCAGCATGTCACACTTATAAAAATCTGTTTGGCACTCTCGAATGTGACTTGTCTTTTACTATTGCTGCTGAAATCCACCACCCACCACCTCACTGTGCCAACATCAACTCTCTAGTCTCCATCAATGTTCTGCAAGCATTGATGGATGTCAGCAGATGCCATTTTTTCTGCATGGAAGAATTCAATTCCACCAGCTTCCTTCATTTGTGCTTCCATGTCAGATAACGTTTTGTTAGACTGCCCCTCTGCTGCCATCTGTTGCACAACAATAAAGTGTAATGAAATACAGACAGGAAGGTTCAACCGCTACTGCCATACCAATATCCACGTCTGGTGTTGTGGGCGAATGTAGTAAAAAGGAGGCATTAATTTTGGAGCAGCCCTTGTATTATACTGTCAACTGTGCAAGAGTATTCTATACAAAAATCATCAGTGAATAGTGAAAAAGTACAAGAATGTTCATGAAAGTTCATGATACTCACTCTCTCTTGAAAGATTCGTAAAATAATATTACAGGCTAATGGATAGATTCTTTTAAGGCCAATCTCAATTATAGGCCTGGAGCACAGGTCTTATGAGGAGCGGCTGAGAGAGCTGGGATTGTTCAGTCTGGAGAAGAGGAGGCTCAGGGGAGACCTTACTGGTCTCTCTAACTACCTGAAGGGAGGTTGTAGTGAGCTGGGGGTCAGCCTCTTCTCTTGGGTGACTAGTGATAGGACTAGAGGGAAAGGCTTCAAGCTGTGCCAGGGAAGGTTCAGGCTAGACGTTAGGAAATACTACTTCTCTGAAAGGGTGGTCAGGCACTGGAATGGGCTGCCCAGAGAGGTGGTGGAGTCACTGACCCTGGTGGTGTTCAAAGAGCGTTTGGATGTTGTGTTGAGGGACATGGTTTAGCGAGAACCATTGGTGAAGGGTGAATGGTTGGACTGGATGGTCCTGTGGGTCTTTTCCAACCTTAGCGATTCTATGATTCTATAAATAATAGAACTACTTACAGTACATCTTCTTATCATATAATATCATATCTAATTCTTGAAAAGAAGTGGGAGAAAATAACGTCTTGTAGTTTGCAGGATTTTGTGTGGTTGCGTGTTCTGATTTCATTTAGAAAAGCCTCTGTAGATTTGTGCTCTGTAAAAAGCTCTGTAGAGCTGTGATTCTGTACTTCCCTTAAGCAAATCAACCTTGGAAAACTGAGAAGGGTTTGTCTCTGCTGCTGAAGAAAGCAGGAAATGTTCCTTTTAACCTAGTAAATTGATAGGAACTGCCTCATTTATCACTTAGCTTTGGGATTCCTAATTGTTTCCGTAAGCTCCTGTAAGTATTGCTGTCTTTCTGACAAACTGGAATTTCAGGGGTCGCTAAATACCAAATCAAATACACCATTTTATGAGTGTATGTGAAATAATTGATGCAACTTAAATTTAATTTTGGGATGGTCTGAATTTTTATGATGAAGTTGGAACCAGCTATAGCGAGGCAGAAGTAGCAAGAAAGTGACTGTGTGTGATAACTGTACATTCCCAGTGGATTAATTCTCTCTCTGCTCTAGCATAAAATTGTTTGGTGTTTTTTTCAAGCAATCATGAAGTTACTGCTGAAGACAAACTTCTCTGTACACACCTCTTCCCAAATGCCCATGGCATTATAAAATAGAACTTTTTGGGTTTACATATTTCAATGCTTCATTATTAATCACAGTTAACTATGGAGCTTAACAGATTTATTTTGGCATTGAGCTCTGTGCATGAGAGCACACAAAATTTGTTGTGAAAAGCTTGCTTTTTATTGGATAACAAGCCATCTTTATTTTGGGCTTCGTGTGTCATGTGTGCCTACTTCACAGCATTTTGATTTCGCCATTGTAGGAACACTTCGATGACTGATTACATAGTTTTCTCATTGGGAATGGTAATTAAAATATGACAAAGGTATTGAAATAAGCAGATGCTGTAACTCTGTATGCCTATACAGGACTGTGCTCTCTGAAGGTTCTGGCATAAGTCAGTACTGTTTCTAACTGGCTGCCTGAAAAAATGATTCCTTTCATGGCTTGCTAGACTCCAGAGCGAGATAGGCAACAAACTGTTCCTTGAATGCTGCAGTCTTCAAAAGCTGCAATGCAGCAATAACCTTAGTCTTTTGAATTTCTGTACAGAGGTTACATCTCTGTACAGAGATTCTTTAACTCCAGTGAAATGTTTACAGAATCAAGGAAGGTAGACATCTGAAGACCATGTATATAAGTAAACAAATTTTAGATAAATGAATATGGGGATTACCACACCTGCAGCCCAAAAATGAGGACCAGAGCTGTAATGTGTGCCTACTTCTCAGTTAATACATGTTTTCTGAACACACTGCAAGTAGTCTATCACAGTGGTCAGTCTCACAACAGTCCCTGTACTTTGAAATTACTTATTTTCCCGAACAGAATCGCAGTTCTAAAGAAGAAAAAATTATTTGAGGAGCAGAGGGAAAATCAAGTGTAAAAAAAAAATAAAAATAAAAATTCTGTTCTTGAAGAATTGTTTCAGTAACTGATTTTTTTCTCAATGAAAATACATTCTCTTTTTATAGGCTATATTTGCCAATTTCAGTTCCCAGCATCTAGTTATTGTTTACTAGCTTCATCAGTCATAATGTATTGGCACTCACTAGATGACGCCTGAAGTATTGTCTTCAGTTTTGGGGTCCCCAGTCCAAAGAAGAAGCGATAAACCTGAGTGAATTTATTGAGGGGCCTGTAGGATAATCATAGGGCTGGAGCCTAGAGCACCAACTTCAGGTTGGTTAAGCAGCATTCCTGTTTGCCTGCTAGACAAATAGGGGTCTTTCAGGCATTGTAGGCGGTGTAGGTGGCAGTCAGTCATTGACTCTTGCAGACTTGCTTTAGTGATAGGAGGTCTGTCTGTAAAGAATAGCTTAATACCAGGGTATTAAGCTGCCCATTTCTACAGCTGCTTTTATTTTGAACCTAGTAAATTTACACACTCACTTTTTGCATTATAGATCCAAATGTGATTTCTCTGCATTTCAGGAACAACCCTCATCCATTAATTACTGTCCTTGAAAATAGACCTGATTGCTGGCCAGTTCTACTGCAGCAGATAACAGTATTTTTCCATCAATGTCCAGAGAGGTAAGTAAATGAATAAACTGAAAAACAGCAAATGTAGATAACTCAGTTGTCAGCAAAATTTTCTTCTTGAAGTGAACTGCAATTGTACAGGCTTGTATGTAAGCAAGAAAAAGTGTGTCTTTGGAAAAAGATAATTGTGTCATTGAATTTTGTAATTCAAAGATTAAAAATAGAACAATAAGTAACAATATAATCCATTAAAAATCTATTTTTATTTTTTTTCTTAACTCACCTATGTTAGTAACATTTTTGTGGATGTGGAGAAATGTGTACAAAGTTGATAAAAAAGAAAAGAATTTATTTTGATTATTTTGTAAGCAGAGTTAAAAATAGAAATCAAATAAAATTAGTTTTTTAAAAAAATCCACATTCTACGCTAGAAACCACAATTACTGTAGTTCGGCTACTAATGGAAGAAGCTTACTAATCCCATTAAAAACTGTAATCTCAAGCGTGTTTTAGCAAGTAGAGTTTTACAAGTATGCAAGAATGATGTGTATTTGCCAAAATTTTGACTGTTCAGTCAAAGATGACAATATATCATGTATATAACTAATCTATGCAAAACATATGGATGATGTAAGATAAGCAGAGGAAGCTGTATCTCATAGGATAGAACAGGTATATCTCATAGGAAAGAATGAGGTATTTATATATATATGGTCTACTGTGTTTTTTTGCTGGTGGTGTGTTTCAAATTAAACATCTTAAACTTTCTTGCCACTTTTAGTGCAAAAACATCTGTGGACTATAATTCCAGACTGATAATATATTGATGTAGATATACTAAGTTACTAAGTTACTAGTAAGTTTACTAACTTACTAAGTTATGTTCAAGCTCTGTCAAACCAGAGTCTTGTTTGAAACTGACCCCTAATATTGATTTTCAGTATATTAGCTAATGTATTGATCATTACAGAATCACAGAATTGTAGGAGAATTGGAAGGGACCTCTGGAGATCATCAAGTCCACCCCCCTGCTAAGGCAAATTCTCTAGAGTAGACTGCACAGGCAAGCATACTGATGCAAGGCCGTGCAGCAAGCCATGTTCAGTTGCTAAAGGTTCCTGTCAGTCTGCTTCTCCAAATTATCCAGGTTCCTTTGAAAAAACATGCTTACCAGTGCTTCGTAAGGTCTCTCCTGTTTGCCATAAGCAATAAATTTGCAGAGTGTACTCCATCTTATCACCAAATCATTCATAAAGACTGAGGAGCACTAGACCCACTAATTATTCGTGTAGAACGCCATTACTTGACAGCCTGATGATCCACTTTGCATCTCTGATCATTACACTTTGAGCCTAAAGGTCTAGCTTGTTTTCCACCACCTGTACAGTCAGTCCACTTACCCAGGCATATTTCGCCAAATTTCAGATAGGTAGACAATGGATGACTTTATTAAAGGTCTTGGTAATTAGTCTTATTTGATCGTCTAGTAATGTCAGAATCAATTGGCAGTCCTAACATGGTCAAACTGAAAGAGTTGTTACATGATAAATCTTTTGCCAGGAAGCTGCGTTGGTTAAACCAACTGTTGTTTCCTGTAATTGTTTAAGATCGTTGCCCACGCTGGATGGGACTATGAGCAGTGTGATCTAGAGGGAGGTGTCCCTCCCTATAGTAGTGAAGTTGGAACTAGATGGTCTTACAGGTCCCTTCCAACCCGAACCATTCTGTGATTGTAAGAACTGAGAAGGAACGGATAGCTCTTCTTAGTTGAAATCAGATTTAATAATTAAAAAAAAAAGATAATCCTGAGTAATGTTTTTCAAGTACTACTTCATTATGGTGCGGTAGACTCTCATATTATTCACCACAGAAAGTAACTTCCTTGAATTGAGGAAAAGTAGAATAAAGTGAAAAGTATCTTAATATTCAAGTATAAATCAAATCATATTCCTGAGTGAATACTTAGTCTCTTACAAATGCATTTCATTGTGTGGTTGCTAGATAAGATCTCATGATAGTACTCTGTGATAGTAAATTGTATGGGGTTCTTTTTGTGTTTTTTTGTTTGTTTGTTTCGTGAGTTAGTAGTGTTTTTCTTAATGCCTTCCTGTTAATTGTATCCTGTGAATTACTGCAGACTCAGGGAACGTAACGTTACTTGGGTTTTCTTTGGAGTTTGTTCAGTTTATGGTAGAAAGTACTCTTGGCAAACTTTTTTTTTTTTTTTTTTTTTTTTTTGAACTGCAGGGCACAGAGTTCATGTGTTGCTATAATGGCTCCATTTCTAAGATACCTATACTGTGAACCATCTCAGATACGAGAATATGCTGAACTGCGAATGGGCTTACTTAGGATTTTACTTCAGCCACGTGGTCCAAAGCATAAAGAAGCACCCTGTGTTCTGGAGCATCATATTCTTCAGCTCCTGTGTGATTTCATTCCACATCTTCAGGTAGAGTTGTTGCCAGACCCCAACAACAACGAGAGTGCTGTTCCTGCCTTTCAAGAGAACAAATAGAGCACTATCTTCCATTTTCTGTAGACCTCATTCTGCATGGTGGTAAATACTACTACCATTTCTTTTGAGATGTACGTTAAAATCTTAGTTACAGTATAGAGGAAGTAGCCTAGAAATATCTGATTGAAGAATTTTTCTGTTAAAATAATATTTTCCTGCTGTATGAAACCCCCATACAATTTGTTTTATTTGGCTGATAGGACCTTAAGAACTGACTTTATTTTCTACTGATTTTTAAGAACAAGTGATTTTTCTCATCAGTCACTTTAGGACCTTAAATTCTTAAGTTCATCTGTTGATGTTGTAGATAAGTTTTATTAAAGATTCCTGAATTTTGTTCTCTAAAGCCTTAGTAATAACTGCACTGAAAAGACTGTAGAGCTAATAGAACTAATTTTAAACTTGAAGGAATTCTGCGTAAATAGAGAAGGACAATTAAACTGGAATGTGTTTTTCAACTACCTCTCTATAGGTTAAAGACTTGCCACAAGTTACAGAAGCCTTGTTTTTTCTTCAAGAGCTATTCCTCAGCCTGTTGCGCTTTCCTGCGTTTTGGAAAGTTCAATTATCCCAATTTTGTCTGCAACTGATATGCTTCTGTGAAGTGTGTTTAAATGTAACAGGAGAATGTTCATCTCTGATCTCCTTAATAGAGGACAACTTTGAGCTCTTAAAAGAGGTAGGATTTGGTTTTTGTGGGGGGAAATAGTCTCGTTAAATTTAAAGAATGTCATGTTAGAGGCAGGATTTCAAGACTTTGATATATGGCATTCATCTTTGAGTGACCGGTGTTGTTTGGAAAACTGATTTTTTTTTTTTTCTTGGTTAAAAACCTTCTGAAGGAAAAAAAAATACTGATGCTGTGTATATAAGCTAACCTTTAAACATAGGGGTTGGTTTAAACTGAGTACTGTGTTGTAGTTACTCATTTTAAGTGCTTACTGTATGCTATTTATATTCTTAATTGCATGTTCTGTATCACTGCGTTCATTATAAGGCAATAAGGAACTCCTTAGAGAATTACGGTTGCTTTTCCTTTTTTTACTATTCGTCCCCTTGAAAAACAAAGATAACTTGAACCTTTTTCATTTTCTCCCTATAGGTGTTTCCAGTGGAGCAGTGTATAATTGGACTAGCGCTTCTGCTGCTGCAAACACCAGAAAGTCAACAGAAGTCTATCTTGAGTCTAGGTAAAGCTCTTCTGAAAGAAGAATCCACACACTTTACACTGCATATTTATTTTTGTTTTGTGAAAATAGGCTCTGCACTCCCCTGAATTTAGATTGAAGTGTGAAATATTTTATATAAACAGGATTTTTCCTTGATTTGAAAAGTAAAATATGATCTGATGGCAGTAAGGCTCAATTTTTCCCACTACATTGACTTTTTCCATGAACGTTACTGTATTCTATCCCTTTGTATTGAAGCTTAATTGTTTCATTTTGAAGTCAATAAGAGGATATTTTCAGTGGAGGTTAATTCATTCTGAATGGTTTATTTTGATAGATCTTAAGAGAGTATGCTTGGTAATCTTCTTAATGTTTGTCTGAGCTTTTGACTAACAGTTTTGATTAATTGAGTTATTACAGTAAAAGTGAGGGAGTACACTACCTTCCATTATTGAATTTTGTGCAGCCATCAAGTGCTTTACTATAAAACAGAAGTTTATGGGTCTCTAAGTAGAACGTTCTACCGAAAATAAAAGGGATTCTCCAAAAGTATTGCCCCCTCTATTACTACATTGGCCCACAACACCAGTAGTGGATGTTACTGGTATGGCAGTAGAGACTGAACCTTCCCAACAACATTCCATTACATTTTATTGCTGTGTGACAGAGGGACAGTCTGAACAAAATAGCATCTGACATGGAAGTGTGTATGGAGGAAAGGGGTGGAATTGAATTTTTCCTTGCAGAAAAAATGGTATCTGTTGACATCTATTGGTCCTTGCTGGATGTTTATGGAGACCAAATCGTGGCTGTGAACACAGTGAGGCAGTGAATGGTGACTTTCAACAGTGGTGACAACAACTGTGGGTCACCACTGCTGGTGCAGATCTGTATGAGTGCGGCATGCAGGTTCTTGTTCATCACTGGTGAAAAGACTATGTTGAAAAATAGCTTTGTAGCTAAGGATTTGCTCTATCAAATAGTGTTATTATGCTCTTTATATCTGTTGTAGTTTCCATGGAAATAAATATTACTATGCCCTGTGTAATTCTTGAAACTGTTACTTTGTTTGACCAGCTTAAAAATGTTTGTATCATGCAAAAATAGAAATGATATTTGTTCTTTTTTCCCTAGCTGATCATCTTTTTGTTCCCATTTTCTTTAATAGCCTACAAGCTATTTTCCTCTCCAGAAAACATTTCAGCCACAGCCCTTGTTTTAGTGATGCCTCTGCTACAAATCTTATCTTCTTCATCAGTTGGAGACTGCTTACAGGAAGATGATTCTGGAACAACTAGGCAGCAACTGGCTACAGATCTTTTGGAAATATTAAAGGAGGAAGATGTGAAGAATAAGAAAGAATTGGTAATATTCTGAGTTTCTTTTGTTGTCTCTTTTTATTTGTCTTTATTTTGTGGTACTTAATGGGGGGTACATTTAACATTTTGCTGCATTATTCCTAGCTGACTGTGAAAAACTTGATATGTATGAATTTGTTTATGTAATACTGTTTTATGGAAATACTCTACAATGTGTATATTGCGTACACTAGACTACTAGTATAACTGAATTGCTTTGCTTTTCTTTGCTTTTAGAGACCATATAAAGAATTCACCTGAAATATTGATTAAGTAACAGAAATTAGTAGAAGACCACATTATGTATACTTATTTTGTTTATTCTGCTTAGCTGTATCCCTTTCCTTACAAGCTAGTTATCCTGGCCTTTTTTTTTTTATGTGCACTGTTGTTCTCCATCTATTTACCTCTACCTATTTTTCAAATACAGTAATTGTAGTGCCCAATAAATGTATTAATTTATCTTTAAATTAAATGCTAATTTACAAAGCTATCCAAGGTGTGGAGGCACTATACTTCCCATTAGTGAATAAAAGCATCATTAAAATGAAGCTCTGCAGTTGACAGAGAACTGCAGTTGCTGCTCAGAATCTTTTTTTCCCCGGTAACTTAAAGATGTGTGAGCCTGTCCCACTGGGGCCTGAATTTTATTTCTAATTTATATTTGGAGACTTCTTTTCAAGTACTTTAAGACTTGCTTTTTAAATAAGTGTTCTTCATCTAATTACTACATGCCAGTTACTGTCTTGATAATGATTGAGATGTCTGAAAACTTTGCGTTTTCTAAGGAAGCAGACTTATAAGGGAAAAGATGTTTTGTCTTGGATTTCTTTTAAAGAAGAACTCTGAATGCATGCATTAATTATATATAATTAATATAAATTTATTTGCAGGAGCTTAATATTTATTATTTTGTATATGCAACTTAATATGTAACATACATGTAAGTATATTTATCTATATAAATAGCCTTTTTTTTGATGTGTGTAATGAACATATATATACATCTTCATATATATGTATAAGTAAATGAAATAGCCTGAGTCAGGAGAATTTTTCACTTGTGTTTTACTGCTTTTTTGCTTCTAAACTTTATCTACCGTGATGACGACTGTAGAACATGAATTCTGAGGAATGAAACAGTTACAGCAAAAATAAGTGTAGAGTGAGATTAACATAAAGTATGTTTTTTTAGCGAGTGCTATAAAAAGCATGGGAATTTCCTAAAAATATTTAAATATTTATATGATGTACATGTCATGATGAGGAACATAAGCTTTTAATGTGCTCCAGTTTTATTGTGTACATTTTCGCGAGGACATAGCACTGCAGTTACCTACAGAAATAGGAGTGATGGATTCCAAATAAAGGGGAAATTCCTGAGTACATTATTAACACAATCATCCTAAATTCAAGAATTAATGTGAAGGATTGTAAAGAAATGTACTGTGACTTATTAATTACATTTATTGTGTTGGGATCCTCAGTAAAGCATTTGTTTCAGATGATAGAACTGAATAAGTTACTTTTTTTTCTTTGCTCTTTCATGATGTTTTACTTGCTCATTTGAAAATTGTTTGTATGTTTCATTTGTTTTCAGATGTCCTGTAAACTCCTATTCCCCATAACCAGCTCTTATTGTTCATTGTACACTACTTGGAAGATTCTAGAGCTCATGAAAGAAAAGTCAGCAGTTATTGACTGGTTATCTTCAGTGAGGTCACTGCTGCCTGTTACAACTCAGGTCCCTGCCCACATTTTTCTTCTGCTGGCTTATCTACTGATCCAAGAAAAAGGAGACAGTCTTCGTGATGTACTGCAGACTACTACGGAGGTAGCCAAAGCTGATTGTTCTCAGGTAAAAACTTAGTGTTATTGTATTTTCTTACAGGAATTGGGGTGGATTCCCCACCTCAAGAGGGGCAAGTCTGCCACAGCTTCCTGCTCTCAGGTCCAACTGGTCATGAGACTGAGCATGCACTCCCAGTAGGTACACACACAGAGCACATGTGTACATCACATATCTGTGGCTGTATGTATGTAATGCAGACACACAGTGCACTCTCATGAACATTAATGGCACTAGTGGCTTTATTTTGCTCCCCTTTCCTGCTGAGCACACTGGCTGTCAGCTAATAGGAATACATGCACATTGTATACATATGTGTAGTGTGGCTATTTCCAGCAGCAGGCTCAGACTCTCAGGCACGCACTAGCTGACCTCTGGATCCATCTCCCCAGTTGCTGGCATCTGGACATAAGAGCCCCTGTGGCTGCAGCTGCATTACAGTTGCTGGTACAGACTGCCTTCCAACCAGGCACACACAACTGTGTGCGTGCACATACACACAGCTGGCTGGACTACCCTGGCAACACACGCTTGTGTATCTTCACCCATGCACATAATACATGCATGTGTGCACACATGTATGTTCACATCCATATGCTTGACACACACATCTCACCAGAACACTCCTAGTCTGTCTGGCTTTTCAACTTGTAAAATTTTTTGTTGTGTACAGTATCATGTACATTATGCCTCTGTGTTAGGGTGTTTTCATGTTTTTAGGGTTAGGAAAAAAGTCTGCTTTATTTAGTGAAATTACCTCGTAAGTATGGAATAAAACACCAACAAGTTGAAAAAAGGCTACTAAACTGTTTCTGGCTTTTGAAGGATCTTCATCCTGTTGAAGTTAGTGGAGGACCACCAAGTCACTTTTGATGTCTGTTGTATTACTTCTTAAAAATATCTCTATTCCCTGTACTGTTTTTGTCTCATTCACTAGTGAATCCAAGTCAGATTTATGCAGTATGCTTATATGTTTCTTCATGACTTAGGTAAATGCAGATATATGGCTTTCTATGTAGATAAATAGGTAGATCAGGAATCACTGTACAGAAATAATCATCCTGTAAAATGAAAAAAATGCAGGGAAGGGAGAAGTCTTGTTTTGTGTGTCAGACCATAAGGACAAGTTTTATTTACTTAAGTTTCTCAATTGCTTTCTTTTTCAAATAGCTGTCACACTTCTGTAGCACAAAAGTTGTAGAAAGCTACAGCTTATGAATATGCACTTAATGCCTTAGGGTACCAAGAACTGCAGGACCAGGATGTGCTTGCTATTGAACATGTACTGAAATACTGTGCTAAAACAGAGTCAGTATACGGTGCTTTTGGAAATACCTGTAATTCCTAAGTTGGAGATGTTTTTTAACTTCATGCCAGCTTCATCTTCTTTGGATTGCTCATTGATAACTTTCCGGTATGTGTCTTGTAAATCCTCTGTCAAGCTTGCCTTTGTTTTGTTGTTTTCATATATTCAGTGTGTTTCATATGCAGCAGGATCAAAACAGATTTGGGAGCATGTGATTTCTTCATTTTTTTCTACCATTGATTGAACTTTTTTGCATTTTTTAACTTGTATCAAACTTATAGCATTGTACTCAATCGTACTTCTGCGTTGTAATTAATTTTGGTGGGCATTAATTATCTTATTTCAGGGCTTACAAGTTATTTAATAGTTTTTTGTGTCATGACCATTAAAATTCAGTAACTTTGAGGATTTTATATATATATGCATATATATATTTTAATTTGATCCTATGTGTAAAGTAATTTTGACTCCTATTCAGACACATACTAACAGATTAAAAGGTCTGTTTTTTGGTCTGGAAAAAATTGCAGGCTTCTGCTGTGGAATTACTCATCAGAACTGTGAGCATTATGTGGGAATAGAAGAATGTGTAGAATGTATTTATTTACATGAGCTGTAAGATCACCACTGTGGTGGGGAGAAAAAATAAATAAATTGTATTTAAATCCTAGCTAAACCAACTAAAAGCCTTTGGATGTATTGTTCTGCAGTGTAGCTGGGTTTCCAAGAAGTGAGTCACCTCCAAATACATTAACTCATGGCATTTCCCACTGCAGCTTGGAGAAACAGACACAATCATGTGAAGGGACTAATTCAAAAAGGAAGGTTTATGTGGCATTTTAAAATGTTTTGTTGTGGTGTCTGTAGCTATAGCATTGGCTTTTCTTTTTGGTTTGAAAGTAAACAATGGATGCAGCATATTAGCAAGAAGTAAAGTTAAAATTGCATACTACTAACTCCAGCACAGTTATGACACTTCCAACCACAAGTAGCCATCAATTATATTGAAAAGGGCTACTAACTAATCTACTGTTTTAGTATACTCATGTTGTATGTGAATTAATTAGGCAGATGTTTAACTTCCTTCATTTTATTGTATTTTGGAGATCCTGTTTTGTCCTGTGCATATGGCTGTTATTAAACCAATGCTAGCAAGGTAGTATTTCATCTTAATGAATATAAAGATGGCTGCTGATTCAAAATACTGTTGTACAAAGCCTGAATCTCAACTTTGATATTTGCTAAACTCTTCAAGTAACCTGCAAGACTGCATAGTTAATGCTTACAATTCAAAATAGGAATGGGACCTAGCTCTTAGGTAGTTTTATTTTTGAAATATTTGGTTGTGTGCTTGGTATACTCTTTGACTCATGCATAGAAGAGCTGCCCTGGGATACAGGTCTGAAGTAAGTGGATATAATAAGCTTGCTGCAAGTTAGAACTGACTCCTCAAAGCTAAGTATCAGGCAGAAATATACTAAATGAAGTTGTTTTGGGTTTTTTTTTTCCCCAGGATGTTTTTCCCTTTCTTTCTTTCTTTCTTTCTCCATTTCATGATGCTTTCTTATAATGATTGGTACTTTCTTTCATAGGGATGGATTCCTTCTGTAAAAGTACAGATGTAAAATCCTTCTGTTTTAGCCTTGTACCTTTTCATTCCACAGGATGGCTAAGTAGCATAAAACAGAATAATTAAAAAGCAAAAAAAAAAAAAGGGGGGGGGGGGGGGGGAGGATTAATTATAAAGCACACAAGCAAATCAGAATTTTGCAGCACAGTTCTCAGAGCAAAGGATTTTTTTCTCAGACAGCTATAGCAGGAACATACCTGAAGCTGGTTTTTGCTGTTCTGTGTAATGACTGACTTCCTTTTAATTTGTCATAGGTTTTTTTTGCCTCTCTATTTAAATGAAAGTACCAATTCTGCATAGTATTTAAAAACTTGTAGTGAAACATAATGGATCACAAAGGCTATGTCTGTGACAGGAAGAAATATGTATAGAGTTTTCTAAATGTGCTCTTCCTATAGTGGTAAAATTCCAAGTAACGTATTCAAAGAGAGCAGTTTCCCAAATGATGGCAGTATTGCTTCTGGTCACCAGGTAGAATAGCTTGCCATTATTTTCTGAATGAGGATGGTGTCAAGCTCATTCATTGAGTTATTGCTTAGTTGTTTTCAATCAAGTAGAAATCTTCAGTACTTTTAAGCCTTTCTTAACAGGTGGCTTCACATGTTGCAAGTTAGAATATTAAGAATGGATTTTCTTTGGTGGAAGGTTTAAATTATGTTCCTAGAAGTGCAGGTTAGTTTTCTGGAGGATGTAGTTTTACCTGAGTCATCCAGTTCACAGCCAGAAGAACTCTTTGTACATTACAGAATCACAGAATGCTTGAGGTCAGAAGTGACCTTCAGAGATCATCTGGTCCAACAAACCTCCTGAAGCAAAGCCACGTAATACTACTTGCTCAGGGCTGTGTCATTATGTTATTTGAATATTCAAATGCATGGAATCTCCTCAGCTTTTCTAGGCAACCTGTGTCAACGCTCAGTCAGCCTCACAGTGAAAAAAAGTGTTTCTTGATGTTCAGACAGAGCCACCCGTGTTTCAGTTTGTGCCTATTGCATCTTGTCCTGTTATTGGACACTATTAAAATAGACCTGGTTACATTTTCACTGCATCCTCCTTTCAGGAATTCATATATATTGATGTAGTCTCCTTTCAGCCCTTTCTTCCCTAGACTACTATTGGTTCAAGCTTTCTCAGCCTTTCTGTGTGTGAGGGATATTCCAGTCTCTTAATCATGTTTGTGGCCTTTCACTGTACTCTCTCCAGTATAGAACAGGACCATAGAATCATTTAGGTTGGAAAAAAGTCCAACCATGAGCTTGATCTATACCAAGTCCTATCACTAAACCATGTCCCTTAATGCCATATCCACACAACTGTTAAATACCTGCAGGGACGGGTACTCCACTGCTTCCCTGAGTAGCCTGTTCTAGTGCTTGACAACCTTCTCTGTGGATATTCTCATAATACCCAAACTTCCCCTGATGCTCCTTGAGAGTGTTACCTCACATTTTATCGCTTGCCATCCAAGAAAAGAGACTTGACACCCTCCTTTCTGTTACCTCCTTTCAGGTCATTTTAGAGAGCAGTGAGATCTTCTCTTAGCCTTCTTTCACCTCAGCCATTCAGAGAGACCTAGACAGGCTCTAGCAGTGGAACTTCATGGGATTCAACAAATCTAAATGCAAGGTCTTGCTACACAGGTCATGGCAACCCCCACAATCAGTAAAAGTGAGGGGATGTAAGAATAGAGCGCAGGCCTGCTGAAAAGGAGTTCAAAGGTACTGGTGGATGGCAAGCTGGACATGAGCCAGCAATGTGCCCTCCCTGCCCAGAAAGCCAACCATGTCCTGGGTTACATCAAAAGAAGTGTGGTCAGCAGGTCAAGGAAGGAGACCCTGCCCCTCTGCTCTGCACTGGTGAGACTTCACCTGGAATATTCTGTGCAGATGTGGAGTTCTCAGCACAGGGGCAACCTGTTGGAGTGTGTCTAGAGGAGGGCCACAAAAATGATCCAAGGGGTGGAACACTTCCCCTATGAGGACAAGCTGACAGAGCTGGGGCTGTTCAGTCTGGAGCAGAGAAGACCCCGGGGAGACCTGAAAGCAGTCTTTCAGTATCATTGAGGGGGCTCTCTAAGAAAGAAGGGGACAGGCTTTTTAGGAGGATCTGCTGTGGTAGGGCAAGAGGATATAGTTTCAAGCTAGAAGAGTGGAGATTTAGATTGAATATAAGGAAAAAGACAGTGAGGGTAGTGAGGCACTGGAACAGGTTGCCCAGAGAGGTGGTGGATGCCTCGTTCCTGGAGGTAGTCAAGGCAAGGCTAGACCAGGCTCTTAGCAACCTGATTGAGCACTTTCTGGAGTTAGCACTATCTGCTGCAATACCACATTCTAAATATATTTTGCTCTAAAGGATCTTAATGCTTTTAAAAGTGGGACCTGTGGTCTGGCTTAGTTGAACTTGGGATTACCTGGTATCTGTCATGACTGTGACAAAGTTATTTTAGTTATGTTTTTGCTCAGTGAGTCCACAGAGTTTCTGCTATTCTGCACTGCAATGAAAGGTTATGTTGTTTCTTGTAGGTGCAGCGGTCTCCAAAGGCAGGAAGGATTTTCTAGAACTTTTCTTTTTCTCATAGTTGAAGTATTTAATGTGATGGGAGAAAGCAGTTAAACTCATGTACAGGAGGAATAACTGGTATTCTGATAAGGGAAACTGCAAGGACTCTATAGTGACAGCAGTCAATACATGGTGAAAGAGTACTTCAGGAACTGCTATATTTGTTTCTGTTTTATTCAGCTCCATATGAATAAATGGTGGTTTATAAGAAATGGGGGAAGCAAGTGGTAAAAGAGTGCTTAGAATGCTTTTATATTAAGAGGAAAGCTAATCACAACAAAATAGCAAAGAATTTTGAGTTTTCCTTTTTTTGGGCACTTGCCAAGGGATACTGTGAAAGGGAACATGAAGCATAGTAATTTGGCCATTCTGAATAGCAGGAGAGTCAGAGGTAAGAAGTAAAATGAAGAGATAGGCTGTTAATTGAAGTTAAACTGCTACCTTTATTAATGAATCTGTTCATTTGATATTAACAGTTGAGCGTCTAGTTTTAGTGCAAATGTGTGAAATGGAAAAAAGGCCTAATCAATTAAATACAGATATACTGTGAATTCCAGGTCTTTGATTCATGATCAAAAAAACTTGGACTAACAGACCTCAGAGTTTAAGATTGCAAAAGGTAAATGAAGTGTTTACAGGACAGAATAAAAAAGTATGAGCTTTGCAGACAAACTGTGGACTACCTACAGGGGTATATATATAAGTGCAAAGGCATCACAGAGAGGGTTGTAATATGAAAACAACTGTGTGTTGCTTTTTCTTGTTGGTAGTTTTTCTTTCTTTTTTTTTTTTTTTTCCTGTTTTGTGGCTTAGATGATAGTGCTGATAGCTATGAATACTGGATGGAAAAGCCACAAGAGATTGCAGTGCAAAATTAGAAAAATTGGATTGCAAGACAAAATGGAGTCAGAAAAGGAAGATGTGTATTTAGAATGTTATCCATTGTTTTCACAAATGGGTTCACAGCTACATGAGCAGAGTTCACAAACAGAGCCTCCATTGCCCCACAGAATATTGTTTTTATATGGAGTCCATAATCTCAGGAATAAATTAATGGAGCATTTCAGAAACGGTGCTAGGCTTAAAAATAGTATGTAACTTCTTTTACAGACATCATTCCAGTTATGCCATATTTTTGTTTTACGTTACTCTTTCTATGAAGCCTACAAGAGGACTTCTGTGTACGTATCTCTTCCTTCCTCACTAAGTAAAAGCCTGAAATCCTTTTTGTAATGCATGATGAGCAATTGTATTAGATCTGTTTCCAGCTTATTCATTTTGGAGTAATAGACTGAAATACTGGAAGAAAGTCCAGAAATCTTTTTAAAAGCTTGATGAATTAGGAGTAGTATGTTGGCTTTTTGGCAGTTTTAAACTAAATCACTGCAAAGTGATTTAAGTAATAAATAAGCATGATGTTTATTAAATACTTAATACAGTCTTTCTAACGAGATGAATTTTCTTGTTGTGCAAAAACAGCAAAATTACAGTGTATGCTACCCACTGCACTGCAAGAGAAGAAATTAAATCATCTCACTGAGACATCACTGGTGAATAGTAACACAAGATTTATTAAGATTATTAATGAGGTTCTAAAGGACATTTCAATGGCTGGAATGAAACAATGTGGGGAAGTCAGTCTAAGAATGCATTATTTCATTTGCATTTTTATTCAGAGGAGACTGTTTAAGCATGTGTTGAAATGGTTTGGGCTTGCTCATGTGATACCTGACAATACTGTTGGAAGTCTGATTATGTTATCTTCAGAAGGTGTTAGGGAATTATTATGTTGTACTCTGATCTCATACACAGATTCTTCATTGTCAAAGCTGACTGATTAAGGTCCTGGCGGAGTACGTGTAATGTTTCAAAACCTAGCATATGTCTTCTTAAAAAGTGCTTTTGCTTTTTGAGAAGGATATTTTTACAGCCTTTATTTTGAAAAATCTATCTTCTCTATCTTCAGTTGTGCACTGAAACGAATGAAACAGTTTTTCAGGTGTGTGTGTGTATTGTTCAATATTTTTGTCTTGTGCCCTGGAGCAAGAAATACCAGTGTGCTGAATGCTGCTGAAAACCTAGTCACTGCACTGTCTTGCCGACTGGAGAACTCAGCTGGTGTTACCTCCTTACTTACTGAACTTTAGTTCAGCCCTACATGTTCCAGAAATAAAACATGGAATACTTTGCAGTGACATTATTTGTGCCTTTTTGGTTCGCTTTTTCTGAGTTGCCTGCAATGATCTCTTAATGTTAAAATTGACTCAAAAGAGCCCACCGAGATAGATGTTAAGCCAAAGAATGTGTGGCGTGAGTTAAGTGATACTCTGTGTTTAGCATATAAAATGGAGACAGCATTACTAATATGTTTGAAAAGTCTTGGACAGAGCATTCTTTACTGGAGAGCATTTTCTGGAGTGTATTTGTTGTATTGGCAGAAGGGCTGTGTAAGGGATAGTTCCCCTTCCGTTGAATGTAACAAAGTGTGAAGGAATTGAAAGGGAGAAGAATTGTCGTCCTTTTATCCCCATTTTTGAAGAAGAAAAATTGTCCTATAAAAAGAAAAAATAATTTTTAAAAAATCAGATCGCCAAACAGTCATTAGTCCTGTTAATATTATTATAATTATTATATTAGTTAATTATATTAGTATTTTGTCTCATATGTAAGTGAGTGAAGAAAGGGGCTGTTGGCATACGTAGGAATGATTTTTGAGATGCAAATTATTACAAATAACAAACCCCACAGTCTTGAAACCCTTTGTCAGTTTGCTAATGAGAGGCTTGACCTAACGGCTGCATGCTCCAGGAGTGGTAAGTGCAGGAGGCACTGCTGCCAGCAATTGTGCCTCTCTGCCTCCACAGCTGCTTCCTACGTGCTGAGAGCTAGTGAATTGTTGTATTGGCTTTTTGGAGCTATTAAGCTTTCGATGAAGATTTAGTATAAATATAGCACTGAGAGTAGTCCCAGCATTGTTTATCCATTGCATGAGGGAGGGAGGAGCAATTCTTCTGTACCAGAACATTTTGTTTTTCTCCTGATCTTATAATCTGAACATCAACTTCAGAAGGAGTGCACTTGAAGGACAAAGTATTAAAAGAAATGTCTATCTGGTGTGTTTAGCTTCCAGCTTTTAATCGTTCCCTGAGAATTCTGTGAATTGAACTTAGTGTAGAATATATTTCTTAACTAGAAAGTTAATGTGAACACAGGAGTTGAAATGAAGTTCTTGTCACAGCTTGATCAGACTGACTTTAAATGCTTTTTAAGTAAAATGATTTAATATTATTTCTTTTCATTGTAATTTATTTTGCATGTCACTCAGTCTGATTGCCATGTGCATAGACTCCTGCTGCTGCTGGGAAAAGTGCAGGAAATAGTCTGAGTAGAGAGAGAACTAAAGATGCAATGGAGCAGGGTAAGAACCTGCTTCTGGCAGCAGTGGTGAGAGGACGATGGGACAGAACCTAGGTAAGGAGTTTAAGCATTGTAATGACATCTGACAGCTTTATTACTGATACAACCTTTGCACGGCACGGCACAAACCACTGACAGCATTAATAAGAGATGAATATGGTTTAAAGGAACAACAAAGCTCTAATTCTTGGAGTTGAGTGTGTTCCAGCCATGATGATGTATGCCAGATGTTCTGTGTAGTGTTTTCAGAATACTTTTCTTCCCTATTTTCTTCCCACATTGTGCTAGAAGCAGTGTGGAAGACTGTACCTCAGTGAAAAAGCATGCAGTGACCTCTCTAATAATTTGGAGAATGGTGAAGGTTTCTGCCATTAGTGTTCCAAAATAGTGGTGGAGGTTTCTGCCATTAGTGTTACTGGTTGCCCCACTTGGAGGTATGGAATGTTCACTATTTGCGGATCAGCAGGGTTTTAGCCAAAGATTTAAGTAACGGTACATCAGTGGATGAATTATTTTTTCATTAATGCTAAAGTTACAACAGGTGCCCAGCAATAAATGCACTTACATCTACCAAACTTCCTAGCTTCAATTTTTTTTTTTCATCCTTTATTATTTGGTTTCTCTGCAAAATTCTCTTCATAAAATTTGACTTAGCTTCAATGGATTCTTGATTTGAGTGTTTAGGTTTTTTTTCAGGTCTTACTTTGTGTTCTAATTATTTATTAGGCAGTTTAGTTTTTTTTCCTGTGTTAATGAACATCCTTTTCTCCTAGCCAGTGCTGCTGCCCTTTTGGCATCAGTCAGGTGAGGAAACACAGCTAAACAAATGGTTACTTTGGAAGTGGAAGGCGAATAGAAGGCAATTAACTAAATTCTATGTTTCGAATGAAGGTTTAGTTTTCTGTTTGTCAGTATCAAGGCAAACATTACTGGATTTTGACTGGGGCTGGAATTAATGTTAGTTAAACTCTGCCATGTGCTGGTGGACTTAGAGTGAATTAATTCCCACACCTACCTCTGCATTTCTAAAAATACTGGTAAAACAAAAGACTACTTATGATGCAGGATTTAAGTACTGTAACAGTATTGAAAATGGCTAGGCTTTTCAGAGGCATTTAAACTAGGAGGAATATTCTGATTAAGATGCATATCAGAGCATAAATACAGGATAGTCTCCAGAGACTGTGGAGGATCCCAATTAGTACTTGTGTCTGAATTAGCTGTTGAGATGTGCTGTGAATGAAATTGAGTGAAAAGATAACAGACTTACTATGAAGAGAGAAGAAATGATAGTTTGGAGAATTACGGAAGAGGTAAGAACTAGGTCCTCAGCTCCCTACAGTTCACTTTAAAGTGTTGTTCCAAAGTGATGCTATGAGGTGGGTTTAGTGTGGAGAGACTCCTTTGACTTCTGTGGTATAAACCAGTGTAATAGATCTGAAAGGGATAAGGGATTTAGAGAATATCTTCTTGTAGTATGACAGAATCAAAGAACTGTGAGATATGTTGCTTCTCAGAGAGAGTGTTACTCTCAGAAGTTTGTTACTTCTCTTTATACCTTTACCAATTTTCCTATTGAATTCTTCATTCTAAGTGAGAGAGTTTTTTGATCAGAGAAAGGCAAGTTGATTTCAGAGAAACTTGCAAAAAGCCAGCAGCTGTTTGGGTGAAAATTAGGTGTATGGTCACTTAAATAGAAAGAATGGTATCTATATCATCATCTGCCTTGAATTGTTGGGCAATTGGTGTCACTTTGATGTTAATTGTAGTTTAGAAATAAATTTATCTGTGCCTACAAATGCCTTTGGCTGCTGTGGTCTGCTGAGGCAAGGATGTTAAGTTAACCAGGAGAATGTTGGCTAAGAATGCTGGTTAAGAATTTATGTTGAAGCATACTACTGAGAGTACAGTGTAAAGCCACATCGTTTGGGTGACAGTGTTTCTTTGACCACTCTACATACTTATAGATCATAATGGCATTCATTTTTACCTGATTATCTTGTAAATTTGAGAGAGTCATTAGCATTCTAGATTATTGCATTAGTTACAGCTGAAGATACCTAACAATGTGCTTCTAAGATGATTACATAGAAGAAATAACTTACAAGAAATAAAAAGTTAAACTTGGAATTTTTCATTTGTTTTTATTATTACTGGAAAGCAAAATAATGCAGAAAGGTGTGAGTTCTTAATTTGGTCTCACAAAATCATTGTCTTGTATGTAAGACACTTAGCAGGCTGGCAACCTAATTCTGAAGTTGCTTTCTTTTGTTTTATTGTAGGTCCCAAGTCTTATTCCAGTTCTGGTATTTATCTTGGGAAGACCTTTGGAGCCTGCACTTTACAAGGATATATTGTATACTTTGCCTTCACTTGGTGTACACAAGGTCAGAATGGAAGTTTTTTTAGTAAAATAAAAACTGTATCAAAAAGCAGTCATTTATTTACCAAAAAAAAAAAAAAAAGTGATTTAGACTGGGAAATCCACAGCTTGCTTAAAATAATAACTGACTTGCAAGCATAAGCATAACTTTGTAATATTTTGGATGGGATATAGCATTTGAGTAAGGTGATATGTACCTTTTGCTTTCTTGTCTGCAGCATATCATTACTGTTTTTAGATAGCCTAAGAAGGTGTTCTTGGATTCATTGGTTTCCAGCTTCTTTCTGACATTGCTGTTGGATAGTTACATAACTGTGATACTTGGTTCAAGTAACAATTTCTAGATTTGTGCACCTTCTTGGACATTTAAAATAAATAAATAAATAATAAAAAAGTAATGGTAACTTTTAGTTAACAAAATCTCTTTCAGGTTTGTGTAGCTCAGATTTTACGAACCATACACATGCTGGGGAGCACACCGAAGCTCAGAGCTATTACTTTGCGTCTGATGACATCTTTGTGGGAAAGACAGGTTAGAAAATTCTTGTGGTGTCTCTAAGTACAACTGCAGTTTGTAAACTTCATTTCTTCTAACCAGGAAAAGAAATTTGTTCTGTAGCATTGTTTCCACTAGTATCTCATTTTTAGCAATATAAATTAAATGGTGAAAGTGGTGCTTTTATCAACTATGTCTTAGTGAAAAATTTCAATAGTACATCTTTTGGGAAAGCTGCTTTTCATTTCAACAAGAGGAAAATTACATTTTTTGAGAGATAGGTTTCTGTTTCACATAACATATGGTAAGAACAATACCTTCATAAAAAGGCAGTAGCTTGCTTCTTTATTTATGAAGCTGCAATAAAGATACG
The DNA here is from genome assembly GCF_016699485.2 of Gallus gallus. Lineage (NCBI taxonomy): Eukaryota > Metazoa > Chordata > Aves > Galliformes > Phasianidae > Gallus > Gallus gallus. Next base: position 34,653,969 of record NC_052572.1, read on the forward strand.
ATCTGCAAAAGTTACTCGGGTCTCATTGCAGCATTGAACTCTGATGAAGAAAAGCAAAGTACGGTATGCAATAAAAGTAGAATTTAGAGTCAAGTAAAACTGGTAGCAGTCAAAAATCTTGTCACCAAGATAATTTTTATATTGAATTACTTCTAGGATCGAATTTACCCAGAATTACAGAAGTTCTTGGCAACGTCTGATGTACCCTCTTTGGTGGTTGACAAGGATGCTCAGTGGGAAAAAGTGATTGCTAAAGCTGCCTGTATAAGGGATATCTGTAAACAGAGGTAAATAAAAGAGTTTGTTATCAATCTTATATCTTTCTATGGGAAAACTTTTTCAGATAAGCTTCATAATTTTTTCTTCCTAGTCTGGCTAATAATGGCTAATACTATGGCTAGTATTTTTCTAATTGTGCAAGATACTGACTCAGGCATTGTTAATCTCAAGTACTTACACATTGTAGATTTAAAAGGATGTTTAAATAATTTTAAAGTTAGTGGAAAAGACCTTTCTTCCTTATAAACAAAACAAGGGTCCTGCACTGATCCTGAACAGAAACCTAAAGCATACAAACTCCTAATTTTAAAAAAGAGTAATGCACCATTGGAAGAAATATCTGAGTCTTTTGATCTGTTCAAAGAAAGAAAGACTAGATACTTTTCTAAAAGTATTTTTTTTGTCACACAAATTACGGGTCTTTATTCAGATCTAATACTGCCTGTCTAACACAGTAGCAAATAATAGAATCACAGAATAGCTTGGGTTGAAAAGGACATCAATAATCATCTAGTTTCAAGCCCCCCCCCCCCTACTACGTGCAGGGTCACCAACCACTAGACCAGGCCGCCCAGAGCCACATCCAGCCTGGCCTTCAATGCCTCCAGGGATGGGGCATCCACAACCTCCTTGGGCAACCTGTTCCATCACATCAGCACCCTCTGTGTGAAAAAATTCCTCCTAATATCTAACCTGAACCTCCCCTGCCTCGGTTTAAAACCATGCCCCCTTGTCCTATCACTGTCCACCCTCGTAAACAGCCATTCCCCTTCCTGTTTATATGCTTCCTTCAAGTACTGGAAGGCCACAATGAGGCCTCCCTGGAGCCTTCTCTTCTCCAAGCTAAACAATCCCTGTTCCCTCAACCTTTCTTCATAGGAGAGGTGCTCCAGCCCTCTGATCATCTTAATGGCCCTCCTCTGGACCCATTCCAAGAGCTCCATGTCCTTCCTGTACTGGGGGCCTCAGGCCTGGATGCAGTACTCCAGATGGGGCCTCACAAAGGCCGAGTACAGGGGCACAATCACCTCCCTCTCCCTGCTGGCCACCCCTTTTTTAATGCAGCCCAAGATAGAGTTGGCCTTCTGGGCTGCAAGCGCCCACTGCTGGCTCATGTCCAGCTTCCTGTCCACCGGGACCCCCAAGTCCATCTCCACAGGGCTGCTCGCAAGGACTTCTTCCCCAGGTCTGTATAAATACATGTGATTGCCTCAGCCCAAGCGCAACACCTTGCACTTGGCCTTGTTGAACCTCATGAGGTTGTCATGGGTGCAAGTGATGCCATCATCTGTGTCACTGATAATGATGTTGAAGAGCACCGGTCCCAAAACTGACCCTTGGGGGACACCACTTGTGACCGGACATAGAACCGCTTGGCTGTGATCAGCCAAACAGTTCTTAATCCATTGAACTGTCCATCTTTCAAATCCATACCTCTCCATTTCGGTGAGGGACCACGTCAAAGGCTTTGCAGAAGTCCAGATAGATTACATCCATCGCCCTTACCCTCTCCACTCATGCCATCACTCCATCATAAAAGGCCACTGGATTGGTCAGGCAAGATCTGCCCTCAGTGAAGCCATGTTGACTGTCTCAGATCGTCTCTTTGTCTCATATGTGCCTTAATATGGTAACCAGGAGGATCTGCTCCATGATCTTCCCAGGCTCAGAAGGAAGGCTCACTGGCCTGTAGTTCCCCAGATCTTCTTTTCTCCCTTTCTTGAAAATGGGAGTAATGTTCTAACTGGATGGTATATTGATACTTTCCTGTTTCCAACAGTCCATTAGAGCAATTAGTTACAGTTTACAGTTCCTATAAAGGTTGTTTTTAAACATCTTATGAATTAGTTCTGTTTTTGTGTGCTCAATACCATCTTTTCTGCTTGTCCACCTATCCTTTGGGTTCCACTTTGACCTTCACAAAAGTAAAATTACTAACAGCTGGAAAGATTCAAAATGAGGACAAGGAATGTTAAGTATTTTATTTTGTCAAACAGCATTTTTCAAGAAACAGTAAAGAAAAAAATGAAAATGAAAACAAGTGAACATCATGAGAGGAATTTCAGTGCAGCTGGATTATTTTCTTTGCCAAGTGAAGGCTGTTCAGGTATAAAGTACTGTTCCTTATGCATTTAGAAATGATTTGAAAGAAAGGGGAAACTAGTAGAGTCTGAATGTTCTATGCATATAAATCACTTCAGCAGATGCTTTTTACCCGAAGTTCTTACAGAATCAGTGAGAGGATCTGCAGAATCAGCACTTGACTTTTTTTTTTTTTGCCCTGAGAATCTGAGTGAGTGCTGTAAGACTAGAAAACAAGTAAATGGCCATGTAATCATAGAAAGAGAAATAAATAGCTGCAGCAAATAATGTACTTGAAAAAAAGTTTCTAGGTGATATAAGGGGAGTCATCATGTATCAGGCCAGTCTTTTGTCTCCAAAATATACAGCAATACACATTAGTGCCTATGAAAGACTATAAGTAAGAAGCGCAGAGTAGTATCTTTAACAGCACTTTCTTGGCTGCTTCTTGATGATGTAATCTTTTAGAATACACAACATCCTTATAAAAAACTTCCATAGCTTAACTACTTGGTGACATTTTTCATTGCAAACTCCATGGATCAGTGCCTGCTGATCTACTTCTCTATCACTCCACCTTTAGAATTCCCTACTGCTTCATACCTTTTTTATCCTTTGCCTCCTAGTTTGTCATTTTTGTATAATTGATACTTACTAATTTTTTTTTTATACAGAGTACAATTGTTTGTGTGACTACTGCCCTACTGCCCTATATCTTTGTGTTTTTTCCTTTAGGCCATACCAGCATGGAGCAGATATGTTGGCTGCAATTTCCCAGGTGTTGAATGAATGCACAAAACCTGATCAAGCTTCACCTGCTGCTATTGTCTTACAGGGTCTTCAGGCACTTTGTGAGGCTGAGGTAAGGTCAAATTGGCTTATCAGTATCTTCCATGTTTTGCTTGTGGATGATGTTATTTTTCCCTCAGTTGAATTTTTTTTTTTTTTTTTCCCACAAATACAGCTATAAAGAATTCTTCTCTCCCAGCACTAGTTGATTTTTCCTGGGAGACTGTACTATGAATTTTCACTGCAGCAGGTCAGATGGTTGGTTTGGAATTTAAGTCAGCATGGTAGTGTGTGTCAGAAACATTCTTTCATGCATTTTTCATTCAAATTTGAAAAAGAGCAGCTGTGTGGAACATAATTTTGATTAGCTGGAAAGTATGTAAATCATTTGTCATATCTTACTGGCCTGCCCTTTTGTCTCTTATTCACACATCTGGTATAGGGTATGAAATCACTTGTAGTGAAATCACTTGTAATATTTTAAAGTATTACATTCATTACTGGTAATGAGGATGGATAAGCATTGGAACATGCTACTCTCTCCATCCTTGGAGGTTTTCAAGTTGCCCTGGATAATATCCTGAACATGTGTAATTGATCTCATAGTGACTCTTCTTGAACGAGAGGTTGAAATAGAAAACTTCTTGCCAGCTCAACCCCACTGTTATGATCCTATGGTATCCCTGAGTTAGGAGCCAAGACTCCTTTTCAGTGACAATCCAGATGTGGTGATGCAGATGTGCTGAGAATCACCCTCTAGGCCAACTGTGGACTATGTGGGCTGTGTCTGAGTTAGTGAACTAATACTACCCTACAGGAATATGTGATTATTTGTTCACTGCCAAACAGCAATCTTAAGTTTATCTGCTTCCTGACTCAGTGCAATGTTTACCACAGTGAAACTGATCCAATGAAAGAATCCAGCTATTACCACTCTGTACGTGTGTAATCATGACACTAGTTCAAGAACAATATAGAAATAGATAGCGTTCCATAGACATTATTATCTAATATAGTTAAGTTTCAGACAGTTGGTATTAAGAACCATCTTGCTCAGGGTAACTACTGTGTTTGTTTTTGATACGAAGTTTGACTCATCTTGAGCTCATGTGAATTCTTGGAATGGAGGCTTCAGAATACTGATGTTTTCCCAGACTGGATTATATATAGGCTTTGTTTCCTGCAGAGAAGCAGGAGCTAGGCCTGTGACAACTGTCATGTCCAACTGAAAAAAAAACATCATTTGAGAAGCAGCGTACCGCTGATGTGAGGTGGGAAGACTGAGATAACTCCATGTACTCCAAGTAAAAGGAACACTTTGTGGGCAGTGAATGCTTTCCTTTTCTAATTTGTACTGGCCCACTTGAGCCTACTTTGTTTCCCTAATTTTGAATTATTTGGTGAAGTACGTAAGAATAATCATTTATTACATCATGAAGTACATAAAGTGGTCTTACATTTAGTGGAACTGTTCACATGTTTAAAGCTAGACTGAAAGCAAAATGCCTTTTTGAATAGAAGCCTGAAAATTGAAGCATGTTTCCAGAATACCCTTCCAAACAGGTAGCGTGAAAATGAACTATATACTGACTTGATAAATAGAATGAATATTTTCTATGAAACGTCATTGTAATATAGGAGTTGCTGTAAATATATCTTATAATGAGCATGGTTCTTGGTTTTATTCAGGGTAATATCTGTGGGCCACAGAAGTCATAAATTGGTTAGGACAAAAAAGCCAAGAGATTTTCTGCTGCATATCAAGTGTTGAATGTGAGAGGGGATTAAGTTCCTCAAAGGTAACTGAATCTCATACAGATTCTGGCTACGAGTATTTAATTTTAAAAAATCTATATATTTGAATATCTGTTGAGCAGATCCATAAAACTAAGCATACTTTTTACTGTGCTGTAACACTTCCCAGTTCATGTTGAACTTGAATGAGAATTCTGTTCTGGTATCTTTTTTGCTACCTGCAAGCAGTTTAGAGCCCTTTACTGCAAGGAAGACATTGAGGCCCTGAAATGTGTCCAAAGAAAGGCAGCAAAGCTGGAGCACAAGGAGCAGCTGGGGGAGCTGGAATTGTTCAGTCTTGAAAAGAGGAGGCTCAGGGGAGACCTCATCACTATGTACAATTCTCTGAAGGGAGACTGTGGTGATGGGGAAGTCAGCTTCTTCTCCTGTGTAACTAGTGATAGGACTAGAGGGAATGGGTGCAAGTTGCACCAGGGGAGATTCGGGTTGGACGTTAGGGAATACTTCTCTGTGAGGGGGGTCAGGCGCTGGAATGGGCTGCGCAGGCAGGTGGTGGAGTCGCCATTCCTGGGCATGTTCAAGAAACATTTAGATGTGGTACTGGGGGAAATGGTTTAGTGGGAAATACTGGTGATAGGTGGACAGCTGGACTGGATGATCTTGAAGGTCTTATCCAACCTTGGTGATTCTGTGATTCTAAACAGCCAGGATACATCTGTCTAGTAGTGTTTAATTTTGAAGCTTAATTATTCAGCTTTTCTACTTTGTCACTTTGCTTTTCAGGGTATGTTTGCTGTATATTTAGGTCTTCTAAATTGAAAAACCTTTAATAGCATGGTTTTCCAGTTTATAATGAATTCTTCATTGAATGGATACCTTTCAGATGCTCATATATATTTTTTTTAATATCGCCCATATTTTGGTGTGGTTGATCTTTCTTTTAAGGAACTAATAGCTGGGATTGCAAAAATATGTCTAAGGGTATTTCAGCTTCTACTTGGTGCAAAATAACTTTCTGGTTCCCGACATAACTTCAAAGTGAGATTTAAAAGGATAGAACTATTATTTTCTGAGGACTTGTAATGCAAATGTCAATACTCCAAATTCGTAATTCATAGAATAAAAAGTAGTTCTGTGATTGTCAGACACTTCACAATTTTAAGTAACACTTGGAAGTGTGATAATACTGACATCTGCATTTTCTTACAGAATGATTTCATTTGCTTGTTTCTGATTCATTTTTATTCAAAATCTATCGGCTGTTTAAAATCTCACCTGCTTAGCATAGGTCTTTGTATTGTATTATTGTTTTAGTTTGTGTTCTCTGCAATGATTTCTGGATTCCTGCAGTTTTATATTCTTCCTTTCTGTTCTACAAATTCATCAGGATTTTATTGTGTTTAAACATTAAGGACATTTTGTTTTGGAACTTTCTCTGCTTTCATGCTGTTGGATCTCCATAGACAGCTTGCTTTTAAGCTAAAGAGTGAAATAAAGTAATTATAATATATGAAGATAACTTACGCGTCTGCATCTTTATTTGTATTGCTGCTGTGCCCTTTTTTTCCTACTGAGGAGCTGCTTTATCTGATGAGGGTTCATCTAGAATTATTGCATACAAGTGAATTTTCAACATGCTTGTAGGATTTTTGATCTGGTGGGTTTTTTGTTTTTTAATGCAACTTACATTAATTCATATTCACAAGCGGTAAGAAAGGAAGCAAATTCTAGAAACAAACGTTGGGCCATGCAGGTTGGAATTGTTATTATTAATGCTGCCTCCGACTTTCCCTTCAGGTTGTTTGCATTAATTCTACATGGAATGCTCTGTCACCAAAGCTGAGTTGTGACACAAGACCCCTTATTTTAAAAGCACTGAATGAATTGTTTGCTCTGGTTCCCTCGTTAACAGTGAATACAAATGAATATGAGGTATGTACCCCAGACTGCACTGAACCTCTTCTTCCATTATATTATTGTATATGGGTTTTACAAATACCTGCATATTTTTGCCTATCACTAATTTGCAACCCCTCACAATACACATTCCCATACCATTTCACAGCTTTAGTTTGCATTAATGAATCATGAGAGACAGCTGTGAAATTTGAGTGAAGCATCGATCACAAATTTCCCTCTCACAGGATGTGCTCGTAGTTCAGGCCTCTTTCTGAATTTAGTGCATGTTGAAGAAGCAGACTGTGTAAAGTAACTTGATTTCAACTGCATTCTTGCTTAAAGAAAAACTGAATGTATGTGTTGTCTGCTTTTATAGAAATTCAAAGCTCAAGTTCTCAGCTTCCTGTGGAAAAACACACAAAACAAGGTAGGTGACAACTGAAAATGTTAATTCCTGGTGTCTGTGTTAATAGTGGTGTTAATAAATAGTGTCAGCTACTGGATATTGCATTTGATAACCTTTCCATCAAGAAAAAGTTATCGGTGCCAACAGTGTTGTTTTGTGGTAGCATTTTATTCTTGTTGAATGTTTAATCCTGTTTTTGAAGCATTGTGATGTACAAGAAAAACAGTAGCTAACTGCTAGTCCTGAGATTTGCAGCTCCCACAAAGAATTGCCCCACCAGAGTAGTTTGAGTCCTGTGATGGGATTCAGCATTGGCATAGTAAAACTCATTTGGCTAAGCTGAAACTGTGACAACTAGATCAATCTGGAAAACGTCTAACATATGATTTTAAATTAATCAGGTAAGTGTAGAGATCGATTCAGACCAGTTGCATGGGTTTGTACACCTCATTTCTTTGCTGGGCTATTTTAAGTGTGGGAATGCTGGGCTGCCATAGCCATAAAGCTAGTAGAACCAAAGAACTTAGTTTAAATGTAGCTCATATTTCTACATAAACTACACTTAAAGCAGTAGTAGAGTATAATAATCAGAATGATGTCAGGCCTAGATAATTGGTTTTATTAGTTTGCATTTTATTTATAAAGTACAATGTAATTTGGAGAATATCTCAGAAAAGCACTAATGTTTAAAGAAAAGTCAGTTACTCTTTTTCAGCATTCAGTGGTTAGTGGATAGGCTTTTTGTATGTGGAATGTTAGGTGTGTACCAGTGCTGTTTGCTGTGCTTGTGATTTTCCTTTTCTTCCTGTTAATTTTCTAGGAAGCTATTGTAGCTATTTCAGCCTACAAATCACTCTCATCATTTGGCTCTGACGAACATACAATTCTTCATCTTCCTGAACAGGTAGCAATGTTGTATTTTTAGTAGTGAGGGACGTCACTTGCGTTTGATGTCAGTATTATCCTGTAAGTCATGCATCGTCTCTATAAGACAACTGAGAGTCTCAAAGAAGGAGTATGAACTCCTGCTAGTGCAACAATACTGCGTGTGATTAGTATAACTAAGGTTTATGAGCGGGGAAACCTGCAAATAGGAACTAAGCAGTTAGAAGGTAGTTCTTATTTCAGTGGTCAAATCAGCACGTTATTCATTAGGCACCAGATTTGCACTTTATGCTCTTCTGATAATGTATGCAACTGAGTCTTGACACCAAGGAGCTCTCATGAACGCTCTTCCATCCATGGCAGTAACACTCATGCTTGGTGTTCTTGTTCCTGAAATGGGCAAATCAGTTTGAGAAGTAGGTGCTTGTTTGGAACTGAGCTGAAAGCTTTACCAGCATTAGTTCTGTACTTCTGTACTTGTACAGCATGACGTTGTTGTTGATTAAAAACGACAGCCAGAAAGTATTTGAGATCACTTACTTGACATCTTGTTGAATTTGTAAAGGGCTGTTAAAATGTGAAACTTCAGTCTGATAGGTTGAATCAGTAACCTTACAAAATGGAAGTAGAAGGAAATGAACAAATAAGATCGTCTATGTGAATTATTTTCCCTTTTGGAATAACTTTGTAAGATAGACTGGACAATATTCAGTACTCCATTGGTACTTTATAATGTAGTAAATACTTCTGTGAGATTTTAGTTCCTGCATTATTACGAAGTGGGCTCAGTCTGGGAAATGTAACTGCATATTATGAAAATAAGGAGAATTAAAATTAATAAAAACATACTTGCTTTATATAAATCAGTTGAAAGAGTTGAGCGCAAGCTTTGCAAATGAAAAATGTGTTTGCAGAGAAGAGCACAGCACAGAATAAGGGAAATCTCATAACACTGTCGTAGTGCCATTTCTCTTTTGTGGTGGTACATAGTTCAGTATTACTTGTGCTGTTACTTCACACTTATCAGAAAAGAAATACACTGTCACTGAAAACAATGTAAATATTTTGCAGTTCTTCAAATTTTGAAAACTACGTCAAAATATAATATGCACAAAACATTTTTAGTACAGAGTATAAAGCACGGCTTATCTCTGTGCTCGGTGAAGAATAAGAGCGATAATTAAGTTCTAGTAATAATATTTTAGTCTGCGAACGTCAAGACTAATTTTACTACTGCAGGTACCATGGATTATATATCCACATGATTTTTATCAACCAGTTCTGCATTTCATTCAGGTAGAAGGAAAGCTTTAATACTTTCAGCTCCAATTAATGAAATGGATTGAAATTAATGAAATGGGGAACTTTTTCATATTTAGTTGCTATTTTTGATGTTTGAAATCATGGAAGATAATGAGGATTCAGAGATGTGTTCTGACGTTTCTGTTTTTTAATCTTCTAGGCACGAACAGAAATTAACTCACTGGAGGAGACTGACGTGAATGAAGATGAGGAAGAGAAGGAGGTGGATCTTTTTGTTCCAGGTTCTTCGTATATCAAACTGTTGTCTCTAACACCGGATTCTGTATTAGGAGGTACAGTGTGTTTGGTGTTTAAGATTGTTCTGTGGATTTGTAACAGCCATGAATATACATGCATTTGGCTTTCTAATAATAATACCATGTTAAAGTGCAGGCTGGTTTGTTTTTTTCTATCATCTTAACAAATTACAGGGAAAAGTATAAACTAAAACTTCAGAGGAAAATAAGAACTGCAACTCAGTCTTAGGAAGACAGTGGGTCAAAGGTCCTGATGCTGGGGAAAAAAAAAAAAAACTTACAGTGCTTTTTAAAAATTCTTATTTATAATGTTTAGTCCTCGAACAAAAGCCAGTTGTTCATGATGTTCTGGTGTCCAAATGCCCATTGTTTCATTACAGCGCAATGTTTTTCCTGATATGGAATACATCACATGCTTTTTAACAACATATAAGTAATATACTAAAACAGTGCAATATGCAAAATCCATTCAATCAGTGAAGATATCAGTGCTATGTTTATGTATATGAATACTGAAGTATCCTTTAAGGGGTGTTCTCCAAATGATACGTTTGTTTTGAAAACTAGGGAGTTGAATCACCTTTAGTATTTGTTGGTGGATGTTTTTCTTGTTTTTTGTTGTTTTTTTTTTTTTTTAAGTTCACTCAATTAGTATAGTCAATGCTATCTTTCACTTCCAGTCTTCATTTTCTAACAGATGAAGTTAATGGAATACAGAGCTGTTGAACAAAAGCTTTAGTAACTGGTAGAGATTCTTGTGAATTTGTCAGTCCTCTGAAGGGGTATGAAACTGAAGACCAGTTAGGTCTGTATTCTATCACAGCTGAAACTGTGCCAACTTAGCAGGTGAAATTCTGCTGTTACTTGTTAGTGAAATTAATTCACTACTTCCAGTTTAGAAGGAGAAGGATCTAGACGCTTTTTAGGAAAAGCATCTGTTACTCAACTTTCCAGTGAAGTCTTTGTTTGGGTGATACCTCTCCTTATTTTTTGTTGTTGACTCCTTAATCTCTCAGTTGCATTTTTTTACTTTTTTTTGTCTCTCCCTCCTTGTTAAGTCCTTGTGGAAGAAAATCTTTAATTTTTTTCAGCATCCACGTGCTTCTTCCTGAAGAGATGAACACATATCTGCTATGGTAACGGCAGTTAAAGCACAAGCTCCAAAGATAAGATGGTCCTGGTTCTGGCATTACTATTAAATAGCAGGATTTTTTTTTCACAAGAGTTTTCTCCCTCTGTGTAAGGAAGACATCTAAGGCTGCAAATCTACAGGATGTAATTCTGCAACAGAGCTGAGAAAAATTAGAACACAGTAAAAGTAGGCTTTCTATGGCCATTAGTTAGAACATGCTGCAATTCCAATTTGATATATAGTTGTCTGCGTATGTGAAGCATTGAAATCAGAATCTTCTCTCAAACGCCTTTAAAACTGATTTGTCATTTGAGTTTTCATAGTGTCCCAAAGCATTAAAGTGCTCACTAAAGGCAGGGGAAGGAGTGTGATTAATTTTTTACAGGTTATTTTTTAATTTCAATAGTTTTTCATCCAGGATGTCTGAGACTTGCCTGAAACCTGGTAATCAGAGTATTAAATATAATCAGATAAAACAAACCATAAACTTCAAACAAAAAAATATATATTTTTAGTCTTAGTCAGAGATATATCTCTGCAGCAAAGATGCAAAGAATTTTTTTCCTGTAATGTCAGTTGAATTTTTTTCCTTCAGACTGATTCCAGGCTTTAAAATATAGTATCTTATCATTTGCTGCACATGTAGGTGTTTCATGAAATTTACCTGGATTTTTTAGTGTTTTTATATCTGGCAGCCTAAATCCTTGGGTCTTATCTCTTGCATTTGAATGCCATGTTCAGTATTCAGTCCTTTGGCATAACTAGCAAATGAAATGAATTATTACTTATGCTAGGGTGTCTCCATGTATGTGGATAGTTACCACCAGTGAAAGAGCTGGCCTCTCTGATTTTCTTTCTTTCTTGCAGTAGTCCCCCTAAACAAAAAAACCTCTTACAAATGTCAAGATTAGTGAGTACATTTAGTTTTGTAGGAAGAATATATATCACTGAGGATGGGGAATAAGCTTACAAATCCTGTGTGAATCACTGGTGAATTTCACCAGCTGTGAATTCTGACATTTTTTTCTGAAGGATGTTAGTCTTACATGTAGGAAAAAAACAATCCAGGTACAGTTTCCCTTCCTGCTGTAATACAAAGACGTATCAGATTGAGACTACTACTCTGATATCATAAAATCATAGAATGACCTGAGTTGAAAAGGATTATGGAGCTGATTTGGAAAAAAATATTGCTAAAAATGATGGGAACATAATGAAAGTAGGAAAGGTAAGGAAGCTCCAATATAAAATATTGTATTGGGATTGGAATTATATTCCAAACTCACATTGGTATTTCTGGGACCTAGGAAGGATAAGTGAATGCCATTTGTTGTCAATCTCCTAGTCAAAGCAGGGCTGTATTTGATTTGGGAACTTGTGTGACTAAGTTTCTAGCTTAGTTTTTATAAATCCCCTTAAGACTCAGATATATACCAAAAGCACTAACAGACTCTTGAAGGTACCAAGTTTGCAATGTTCAGGTATGATGTCAACTCTTAGCTGCAATATAGTAACACTGTACAGTCATGTACATTAATAGTACAGCCTAGAAACAAAATCCTTTTCACTAACATGTGCCTTCAGACTGACTTCACAAATGAGCAGTAATTTTTTTATTAATTCTGTAAATTTTCAGCCCAGCTAGACTACGAAATGCATAACGTAAATGCATAACGTAAGCACACAGAACTCAGCATCTACTGCTGTGGTTATAGAAATCAAGGTAGTACTTCTTTTTCTGTATATTCCTTGATGGCACATACACTATCTTTCCATGTACTCTCTTTGCACTGCACTCTTTTTAAATCTCCTTAAAAACAATCAAGTTTTAGAGACTATATTTTTTTAGTATGTTCTTGCTTGTTTTTCTTACAGACTGTGTCAGTTTTACTGGTCTAAAGGTAAAAGAATACATTTAGGGAATAGCTCAAGGAATAGTTTAAGCTGTTTTTCTTCTCCACCTGAGCGTATCATAAGTGTCATTTGAAGTGACAGTGGCAGCAAAAGTGGGTGGCAAGAGAGACTTGCCAGGGGTTTTCAGTCCCTTGAACATGAGCTCTCATCTGAATGTCATTACTAGATTAGCATACCTGCCCTGAAGCACAAATGTCAGTCATTTGGGGTTTTTCATGATTGGTTTGTTTTCCCACTTATCAACTCTCATGTCCTCTTTCATCTCTGTTTCTTTCCTTGTGATTCATACAGCATTTGAAGAATTTGCAACATCACTAGTGAAACAGGAGATGACCAACATGCCCCGAGGTGTGTATCATTCTGCCTTGAGAGGAGGGGCCACACGCACAGACCAGGGGAAGACCGTGGCAGGTATTCCAAATTTCTTGCTGAAAATGTATGAGAGGAACAAACAACCAGGAATGACACCAGGCCTTGCAGGTAGGTTGTCCTCTATTGGAGTTAGGCAGTTATACAGACTTTGACCCAGTTATTTCTCAGATTAAAATCAGAGTGAATCAGTTTCAGAAACAGTGTTGTCTTATGCTGCTTACCTATGATTACATATGCTGCTTAGGCTTTTAGATTGCTGACTGTATTTAGTTGACTTTATTTTTGAGTTTTCAGCTGTCATATGCAAGACTTCTGTTGCCTTCTGCAACTGTGATGCTAGCCTCCTGTGTTAGCCCTCTTGCGCGAACTGACCAATTACCTGATCAGGGCCAAATGACTGCAGACGCACACCAATATGATGAGCAGTAAAATGGCATTTATTCACTACTAAACACAGCTTATATATTTTACTTAAGCAGTTGTGCTGTCATGTTCTACCCTGATTGGTTTGCACTAGATAACATTGTGCCTTATTTGGCTGCTTCCTCATTCCCTCGCATCCTTCCCCTTTTCTTGTTTTCTCTGCAGCAAGGTCAGCACGATAGCACCATCTCACTATGCTTAGGGAGAAGCCTGCCCCATACATCCCGTATCCCTGCAAGACGCCTACTACAACAGACTTCTAAACTATTAAGAGTTTTTTTTACTCAGGTTTTTTTTTCTCCTTCTCTCCTTCTTTAAGCCGGCATGTTGTTGTGTTATGACCTTCCAGTCCATATGGGCAGAGATGGCAAGCCTATTAATCGGTTTCTGGCTAGCAGAGGACGCAACTTCCAGCAAATATTGGTAGCCCTCATTCACGAGGTAAGTTGCTGTTTTTTTTTGTTTTTCCTTTCCATAGATATTGTGTTTCTTGCCCTCCTTCATGTTTTTTATGATAATTAGGAAGTAGCTAAAGCAGTGGCATGTGTGAATGTATCATAATTAATTAAAGGTCCTGTGAGGGATGTTTAACTTGAACTAAATGTTTTTGAGTGTTTACTGCTGTAATACCTCTTCTAAACACAAAAGAAGCAGAAATTGTCCTTTGCGTTTTCCTAACTTAGACTTGCCTGTACCTGTGTGTCTAACCACTTCTAGTTGAATAGAAAGTCTGAGCAATGATGGGACTCAGTGGGGAAATGATGTTTATATCTTGTGTTTAAGAAATGCTTAGATGTTGTACTGAGGGACGTGGTTTTGTGGGAAAATATTGGTGATTGGTAGATGGGTGATCTAGATGATCCTGCAGGTCTTTTCCAACCTTGGTGATTTTGTGATTATTACTAACACTTGCTATTCTATTCTGTCTCTTAAATGTTGCAACTCCCTGACCTGTTATAATGACATACAGTTACAGAATCATAGAATGGCTCGAATTGGAAGGGACCTTAAAGATATTCTAATTCCAACTTCGCTGCTGTGGGTAGGGCTACTACCCACTAGAACAAACTGCCCAGGGCTATCATAGATTATGATTTTTTTAAGAAATATAAAATTTTTATTCTGTCTTAGGCAGAATATCCAGAAATAAAAACAGTGTATGAATAGCTTGGCATTTTAAAGATTTTTTTTCCACTCACAGCAATACCAGTTTCTATTTCTGTTTTTCAGGGATAGAAATTTTGAACAGTCCTATGATCCTTCCTCTCTCTGTTCTATGCTCAAGAAGTTTGGTACTATTAGAGATTATTTGATTATAGGCTATTTCACATGAAAGAGCATGGGATTGTTTGTGTGCTGAGACTGAACCACCCCTGTATAATTAAAGGAAATGTTTTGTCTAATTCACGTTGCACCTGTTGCAGAAGTTGGAAGAAGTGGACTGAATGTGGTATGGTTTATGGGTGGGAATATGTCTGGGTGCTGATTTTGGTCTGTCACTATCACACAACAGGCCTGGAGCCCACTTGCTGCTGAGTTCTTTAAGGATATCAACAAACCTCTGAAACAAAACACTGTTATATACGAGTTATTATTACATAAATAGTTATAACAAGGGGTTTGAGTTGGAAGCTTGCAAGCAAGGGATTTGAGGAGATATACTACTTGCAAACTGAAAGCTTGACACTGAGCACATGTGTATGCAATGGCAAATCTGTGGGGACTGTGTTCTGATCCTGTGATGTGTCAGGTTGGCTCTCTGTTGGCTTTGCTCTCACGTCCTGACTCCTGACTGTTCACACTATTTTTGTACTTGTACTCTCTAGAGAGTTCCGTCTCTAGCAAATCTGTCTTTAGCATAGCTTGCCTGAAGTTTCTACACAGGTGCTGTGTACTATGCTGAATTTGGCTTCTTTTACCTAGGGCAAACTTCC
The DNA here is from genome assembly GCF_016699485.2 of Gallus gallus. Lineage (NCBI taxonomy): Eukaryota > Metazoa > Chordata > Aves > Galliformes > Phasianidae > Gallus > Gallus gallus. The sequence goes on from NC_052572.1 coordinate 34,669,398, forward strand.
AGACCTAAAATACTTGATGCACATAAAGTCTATATCCTATCAGTGGGCTGGGATACAGCATCTCATAATTTTGGGCCCTCTGAACTGAAAAAAGAGCCACATAAATTAATAATCAGGTCTTTGAACCATAGAGACAAATGCCAATCTGCAATAGATGGACTACAATCTAGAAACTCCTCCTTGGTGCTGTTTTAAGAAGGTAGTGTTAACAGGATTATGAAGTACAACACACATCTCAAGGCATCTAATGAAGTATGCAAACGTAATACTTCCTATTTTGTCTTCACCTCTTTATTGCAAAAGAATGAAAACATAAACTGGAAACAATACCCCTCATCATCACAGGAGTGAGCAAGTATGAATGTTTTGTGTTTAAATGCTTCAGGGGAGAACAGCAGGGAAAGCCCACATGAATGTGGAGAAATATGTCATTGGTGCAGATTCAGAATAATAAGCTGTGCGTAAAGAGTGGGCTTGCATAGAATCCAGAAAGAAAAACAACCATCTGCACTGTTGTTTCATGTGGAGGGGCTTGGGTTCAGTGCCAGATATTCTGGAGAAAAGCATATATTTCATTATGCAATAATAAGCATAATTACAGTGGTATGAAGGTCAATTCTGTTCTTACATAGATTCCAAGTGTGGATTCCAGTGAGCCTGTTGGTTCCCTGACTCTCCTAGCACTAACCTGTTGTTTTGTAAACACTCGCTTGTCCTACTAAAGTATCAGTTAAAATCTATAGTAAAAAGTTAAATACCTCTGCTTGTGTGTGCCAGTACTGATTATAACATCCAGCAGCTCAGAAATAAAATTGACTTTTCCTGAGTTAACAAATTACCTTTTGAATCGAAAACTCAAAATGGTTGGTTTTGACACAGCATAGTTTTAATGTGAATGTGGTGAACTGGAGTTTGTAAAATTTTGAGATAGTTATCCTGATGTTTTTTACTTCAGTCACTGGTATGTATTTACTGCTAAGTGAACTGATGAAGGCGTAGTAAAACCAAAAAGTCTTAAGTGTGTTTAAAGTACTTAAATACTAATAATCTTTAAGCAGTCTTAACTGTACTCTTTTGGTAAAATGTATTAGTATTTCTGTTTAAAATTACATTAATTTTAAAGACAAAAAAGACTTTTTTTTTCTCATGTGTACAGTTGGAGTTAATGTCAGGTAAAAGGTATTTGAGCCATTGGCTAGAACAGAAGTGAATTTCTAGGCTCATATGAGTGAATTTCATGCTTCATTTAGTCCTTGGTGTTCTTCTAGGGAGCAGGTAGTAAAAACAAGGAGTTTAAGCAGTGAAGCTATGAAGGAGCAATATTGATCTAAGAAAATGGCCTAGATGTTACTCACTCAAATGTTTTTTTGCACACTAGCTATAGGAATTAGCTGTTTCTGTGAAGTTACTTCATCAGATTCCAATGCAGCACATATATAGGTTCATCTATAGGTTTAAATTACTGGAATGTCGTTTCATTGCTACTGCTCTAAGTCCCTTCAATTTATATATTTAATATTTACAGTGGCTTTTTAATGTAAAACAAGCATTTTTATGAGAAAGAGAGCTTAAATTTGTCTTTAAAGCATTGCATTCAGTATAAAGCTCCAAGAAAACTTCCATGTGCATGTAAATGCTAAGAAAGGAGAAATAATTGAGAGCAAAGATCCCTTTATCTTGCCCATAAAATTTCTCAGAAGCTTAGCAGCTGTCAATATGAATACCATACTGGGATAATGATGTCTGTATCTCTTTAGTAATTTGATGTTTGCTTACATCTGTAGAATGATTTCACAGGCTGCAGATCTGTCTGGATCTCCGCTGAGTTGCCATTACTGTGCTTGGCTTTTCAAATACCTGGGCTAGAGTAGCCCATAATTATTTGTGAGTCTTTGAGCCTTTCAAGTAATTCTTAGGAGTTTTTGGGAGCTATCCCTTAGCTCCTTCATTTGTCTTTCAGTAGCAAATACAGATGAAGAGTCGTACATGTTCACAACATGTACCATGTTTTGATGAGTCAATAAATGTATGTTTAGGGTTAAAGGAAATAAAGTTGTTAGGTCTTTGGCTAGCTACCCAGCTAGCTTTTATTTCTTTAATGGAGATGACGGGAGCAGCTTATGCTTCATGCAAAAAGCTTATGAGACAGGCTGCTTTTGGCATGCAGATGTTGTAAATACTGGCTTTGACAGGCTGAAGTGGTGCACTACTTTTAAAATGCAGGAGGAATATGGTCTTGCCTTTGTATCTTCATTGATATTCAAGTGTTTACTATTTGTTGTAAATAGCATAGTTATATTGCCATAATAACACTTGCAAGCATGATTGTGCAGTTGAGCACTACTTGTGAGTTGTATAATGATAAATATGCTGCTCAACAAGTAATGATGTTAGACACTCTGCATGCTCACAAAAGAAGCAATCCCTGTTTTTGTGTTAAGCATGCTATGATGATATGCACCTTGGAGCAGCTTCTTCTGTGTCCCTCCTGGTTTGATTTTAATGTAACCAAGAGATTCAAGGACTTATTCAAACCTTGTCCCTGAAGCACTTCAGATGGTAATTGGTTTTTCTAGAAAGGAATTTTCTGCAGTGTATTCTTTTGTGCCTAGATACTTCAGAGGATGTTATTCACATTATGGACCATTTTGTTCTGGCTTCCACTAGTGAATTTATTGAATGTTTCTCCTCCAGTGGTGACGCAGTGTTCAAGAAGTAAGTTTGTTGACAGGTTTTTGCTAACCTCCTCTTCAGTCCAGTGTGGTTTAGAGAATAATGACAAGTATTTTCTCCAAAGGAAGGCTGGGAGGAGGGTTTGGAAGCTTATGCATACAAGAATGTTAACAAAGAACCTCTGAGCAAAAATTTGAGAAGCAAAGAGATGTTACAGCACCACTTTGTTGATATAGAAATGTAATTCTAGCCTTATTTATGAAGTCTCTGAGGCTACACTTTATATGTCCTTGTGTGAGAAGAGTGTTTAAACTCGGACACTTCACTGATATGAATAAAGTTTCAAACACATTTCCATAGCCATGTATTTGTTAGTGAGATGAGCTGAATCTAGGGACCATGTGAGTGGGTGGGACTATCTAGGTGAAAGCCTATTGTGCTTAGTGAAAGAACTCATTGGAATTCACTATTTTTCTGCTAAACAACAAATTTTAAGATGGGTCATAAATATTGTTATTGCTGATTCTAGATCCTGAGGTTTGTTCTTTAAACAGTATTATCTTAATTAGATACCCAAGAAGTGGTAGAAACAGGCTTTGATTCACAGATGCCTAAATTTGTTTTGTGTGCCTTCTGCTAGCAATGTCTCAGTGCTAGCCTTCTGCTAGCAATGTCTCAGCCAATCAAGTGAGCAGTGTACAAAGATTTGTGGCAGTGTAAAGACAACAGGGCTGAAAGAAAACTCATGCATGTTATGATGTTTACTTTTTATTGAGAGTGCACTTTGTAGGTACACGGACTTACTGTTTTCATTTAAAATGACTTTCCAGTGCTGCTGAAGAGTGTGCAATATGTGTTCAGAAGCACTGAAGTGCAGCAGTAGTATCTCCTGTGGTTTGTCAGAGCTCCCTCTCTTGTGTTTTGGTCAACACAGTCTCTGCTTTTGTGTCTTCAAGGTGACATGTCCTTCTGAAGGTTTTAAGCATCAGTCAACAGACTTAGATCCTCACTCAGGGTATTTCTCTTTGCCTCAGTTATTGCTAGTTATCCAACACTAGCTGTTACCATTGTGTATTCAGGGACAGAGGAAAAGTAAAGACAGCTAGTATCCTGTACTGAATACTGAATATCAGCACAACTCTACATGCTAATCTTTAGCACTGTGTCCAGTTTTTTTCCATGTCAGATAGTCTTTATTTAAGCGTTCTTTGTGTTGTGGTTCTGTTTTCACAATCTTTCTCTCATTCCCTAAATTCACTATATATTTGTTAATTCGTCAAGAGTCGCTCAGCCGTTCTACTGGTCACCAAGCACATGTCAAATTTTAGACAAGATGTGATACTAATGTTCCAGATGAGACTGTATTAAATGCAAAAATATACATAAAGCTTTCTTCTTCCTACGTAAGCTCATCATATGTCTTGAAGGCCTGCTCTTCCTCAGACATATGTGGATTGCCTGGCAAACCTTATAACGTTGACTCAGATTTTTCTGGTTTCATATTGAAGTCTAAAATAGTGCCAGAGTAGACACAAAGAGTGAGATTGGTGTTTCTGCAGGTGCTGTGGGAACCTAAGGCAGTTCTGACTGGAGCCTTTGCCTGTCAACATGCTAAATAAGTTGATAAGCAGAGGTGAGACAGGATGCATGAATAAAATTTGGGGAAAAAAAGCACTAGTGTTATTGATGCATTTAAGGATGTTTTTTCTGCAGTGTTCATGGGATTTATGGTGAAGTATGTCATCTCTTTGTTGACTGTTGGATTGTATTTACTTGTATAGGTGTATCAGTAGTTACTCATATGTCTTTTAAGTTTAAATGATGACAGTTGGCATGAAGCCTTATAGAGCATAGCATAGAACCATATAAAGAAATAATAATATCTGCTTTGTGCAGATCATGAGGGGCATAAAGCAGAGATGAAAACAGAAGAATGCAGATAATTAACAAGCAAGGGAAGTTTATTCATTTTTCTAGGTTGACTGTGCAGAGGAAGCCACTGGAGCACATGACAAAGAAGAGCTTTACATGCTTTGAAATATGGAGAATTTTACATATTGAACAGTGGCTAGTCTTCATAATAAATAAGGACGAATCAAAAGCAGGAATAACAATCTTGCCAGGCTTACTCCCAGAAGGTACTTGCTCTGCATGGGCTTTTGTCATCTGAAATCTGGGAAGGGAAGTCTCTAACTCCAATGTGGTTAGAAAACAGCATTCCTTTATTCCTCATGATACCTGCTAGGAGGCTTGACAAGCAAGTACGCATGCTGAGTTCAGATTCTACACCTGAATAGTTAAGGCATACATATGGTAGTACGTAACTGGCAGTATGTAGATATACATATTGATTCTTTTTCAAGGACTCATAGATATGTGCTCATGTCCCTCGGGCATGCTCAGTACTATCTAGGTTGGTCAAGTGCCCACCTACTTCTTCCCCGTTTTCTACCATCAGCTTTATCACTGAGACCTTTTGACTAACTTTCCAGCTGCTCTTCCCCAGTTTGGGGAATTTCCATTGCTTTCTAGGGCACAGTGAACAACTTTTAAAACAGCATATGTGGAAACTGAGGAAGATGTCCTTGCACCTATTAAGGCAAAAGATAAAAGTATTCTATTATTACTCCAGTGCTTCTTGTGAGGCGAAATCATTGAGGCAAAAGTTAAAGTATTCTGTTGTGTCCCCAGTGCAAAATTATTGAGGAAAACAAGACTATTCACCCACTGAAGCTGAAATGGAAAGTTTTAGAACTACCACTTATGGATTCCTTTTGCTAAACAAATTGATCTCTATTGTAAAACAAACCAACCTGTATCACTTTGCACTTTGTTTAATCATTGTAATAATCAAATGTTACAGAGTGAGTTTTTCCATAAGTCAAGGAGTCTGGCATGTTTTTAATATAGAAATGAAAAGTGCAGGACTTAAATAGAGGCTGCTAAAATATATTCATCTCATCTCACCTTTGCCTCACAAGTTTACCTTTCTCTTATTAGAAACTTGTTACCCCAGAAAGTGCTGAGATTTCTTGTGGAGTCTAAATGGCTGTGATGGCATTTTTTCACTGTCTTGGTAGAGGTAAATAGTAGGAATAATTGAACAGCATCAATAAAGATCAATTCTCTATAGTCATCATAGAATATGAAGAGACATAACAATGCAGTTTTAATTGCAGAGTTTATCTTTTTTTTTTTTTTTTTAATCCGAAAGCACAGGTACGTAAGGGAAGACACCTGAATAAGGCACTCTTATTTTAACAGAATGTTGCTGCAACTAAGGCAGTCACGGAGAGAGAGAGAGAATAAAGACTTTTTTTATTAGTTTTGCTACACAGTTTTTCTGAATTGATGTTTTTTGGTTTTAAAAGTTTCATGTTAGACAAATTAGGGGAGATGATACACACGTCATGCAGGAGCCCAAGGTCTACAAAAGAACTGTTTTTGTTTTTTTTTTCTGTGACCTTGACTTTACAGCCCTTGTGTTTAATCTACCACTGTAGTTACTCCGTTAAGCTACCAGTGACTAAAAAATGGATTCTTACTGAGATCACTTAACTTCATTTCTGTTTTTCAATATGTGTTGAGAATGTCTTTGTGTCACTGTTTGCTATGGCACTTACTGAAGAGAGGAACCTTGGGTTCTTGTGGATTGACTATGCACATACATTAGATTGTACAGTTGACTGAGTCATTCATTCCAGTTTTGTGAAGCAGAGGCTGCCATACCTGTGTGAGAATTGGAGGTAGGCAGGGACAGTTGTTGAATATTTATTTAAACTGTCCTTGAGGTAGTGTTGTTCTCCTCCAGTTAATTCTGAAGTGGTTCTTCCTAAGTAGAACCTTCTAATTCCTTGTTTTTATTGTTGTTTTAACAATTTTGTTATTTAAAGGAGATTTGAAATGTGTGCTTTGACCTAATTTCATTTAACTCAATTACTTATACTGATTCCTTTTCAGTGATCACTCCTGTCTTTAGGTTGTTGTGTATTTGTATTTATTTCATGTTTTTAAAGGTTTTAGAAGCACCTAGGAAGTACAAAAGTGATGGCAAATATAAATTGTTCCATCATCTCTGTCATGTATGCATTTTTTGCCTACCAGTGCTACAAAGTGTTTTGCTTATTGCCACCTATAATTACAGTGCTATTCAGTGGTACCAGTTATATTGTGAACGATCTGAAGTCTTGACTGGCCTGGGTAATGAAGTTGAAAAGTAACTTGTTGTGGGTAAAACCAGGAAGAGGAAGACAAAGAATGTTACCAATTTTTATTTCCCACAGGAACGTATAGTGTCCTGCACACTTTAGCAAAATCTTGCCTGCAAATCACAGGTTGAAGAACATATGTTTTTCATATGTTAGACTTAATATAACCATTTCTACCCTTTCTGCTGTGTTGCACAGGTTAACATTCAGCCTTCTGAATGGCACCGCTCTATACTGTTGCCGCAGTCTTGGTTGGGATTTATGAGTCGAACCTATGGTGCAGTCCTACAGGTAATTCTGAGGTACAGAATACTGTGCATATTAATGCTCATTATGTATATTTTGTATATTTTTTGTATATTTGTATGTATATTTTTTCATTTCTTTCAGCAAGAGCATCCATGTAATTGACAACAATTTAAAAGTGAAGCTTGAGGAGTTTAATAACATTTGTTGAAAAGGAAATAAAAATGAATCTTCAAGCAGCACAGTCTGAAATTATTTGAACAAGTACAATTCCTGTTTACAGTTCTGGTCCTTGCAGCCTTGTTCCTGTGTCAAGTTCCCATACAGTCAATTCCAATTGCAGTTTATTTTTTAGAATGTGAACTTTCAGCTAGAACTCTATCCTTATACTTTGGATAGGAATTTTCAGATAACGTTACCACTAAGTGGTCAGAAGGTATTGAGAAATTATTAATTAAATAACATTACATGCTGAATAAAAGGATTTATATTGTGAGGAAATCATCTTTTGATTTTTCCAACCAATCTAATGATAAGAAATATAGGAAATACCTTTAAACTTGTCTTTCATTAGGTTAGCTGACATGGTATCTAGAGCAAAACAGTGTCATTTGTTCTTTTCTGTAGATGGACAACATAAAAGCTTGTAAGAAATAACTCCTTTCAGAAGTCTTCCTTTGTAGTACTGGAAGGGCTTACTGGTTTATATTTCCAGGCCTTGTCAGCTATTTTTGGCATGAGCAGCTCAGATTGCTGAGCAAATTTGAAAAGCTTTGACTGTCCCTTTACTGTGCAGCAGAACATACGCTTCTCTAAAATTTTTCAAAACAATTTTTACCTGGGATATTTGGGCACATTTTCTAGATTGATCCTCATTACAAAGCAAGCAGTGGTTTTTCAAATTGTCATTTTAGGTCTTAACTACAGAGGGGGCCATTGTAGCTTGTATATAATTACTCACTTTTTCTGCTGCTTCCCCTCTGACTCCAGGAGAAACCTTGCACTTATCAGTCTTGTTTCTGAAAGCTTCTCTAGGATTTCCTGGCTTTTTTTTGTTTTGTTTTGTTTTGTTTTGTTTTTAGAGCAACTTCTGAGGTCTCTCAGTAAAAACCATTTTTTTAAGCTGAGATCTTTACTCCTCGTGTTTCTGTAGTGTATTTTATCTGAGCTGACCCCAAGGGACTACAGTACAATGTGAATAGTCTGGGTCATGCATAACTGAGTATTTCACAGTAACATTTTCTACTTTCTGGAGGTGGGGGTTTGTAGAGTCCTTGGTTTGTTAACCAAGGGTAAACGCTCTGTCCACAGTTTATCAAGGCACTTCCGTGAGGATATTTTCCCTTTGGACATGTGGATGTTCTCTTGTCTGTAATATGTCTGCTCAAATGTTTAAGCACTTCTGCCAGTTTGGCCAGTTTGTAAATTCAGCATGTTTTTGGGACTGAACTCAATTTCATTATGATCCTACAGGTCTTGATTTAATCTTGATCTTAAGCCAGTGTTTACTTGTTTGAGGAAATTGTAATAGATTTAAACACACTATAAAGCCAAGGAATTTCTCATCTGAGATTGTGCTTCTGTGTTCAAGAAGTGTTTGGACAACACTCTCAGACATATGGTTTTATTTTTGGGTGGTCCTATGTGGAGCCAGACGTTGGAGTCATTCAGTGATCCTTGTGGATCCCCTCCAACTCAGGATGTTCTATGGTTCTGACACCAAAATCGTATGCAGATGTCTACTTAGTCAGTATGTCATACCTTTTTTTGTAGTCTCTAGGAGTTGGAAAACACCTTCCAAGTGACATCTGGATTTGCAGTGTTCAGTATGTAAGAAACACAGCTTATGTGCCTATGTTTTTCACTTAAGACTTAATAACCTAGTAAGAAGCAGTAAATGATAACCCAAACAAGTTGAGCTGTAGTTGTATCAAGATTTGAGAATGAAGGTAATGGAGAGCTGCTTAATTCATTTAGATAAAACTTGTTAGACACATCATATCAACTCCTTTGATATACAGAAAAGAAACTGGAGTAGAAGAAGGCTGAGGTCATAAGAAGGAAAAGGATGAGGAACTCTTTTAAGTAGTGAATCAAGGAAGTAATATTTTGCTCTCAAACTGTTCTAGGTAGTAGCCTTCTAATTTTCATTCTCTGCTTGTACATACCCCACTCCCCAAGGGTGCATGTTTCTTTCCATAGACTAGGTGAGAGATTTCTCAGTATCTTTGATTTGACATAAGGAAATACTTCTTTTACAAAAAAGTGGTCAGGTGCTGGAACAGGCTGCCCGGGGATGTGGTGGAGTCACCAATCTTGGAGGTGTTCAAGAAACGTTCATATGTTGTACTGAGGGACATGTTTCAGTGGGAGATAGTGGTGATAGGGAGGTCTTTTCCAACCCTGGTGTTTCTATGATTCTATGATTTGTGTTATCTGCTTTTTTTTTTTCTCACTCAAAATGAAAAATTACAAATTCTTTTACTTAATATGTTGTGTATTACAGCAGGGTCTCATATAAAAAGCAATTGTTAACTTAAGAATTAGCCCTCAAGGAAAAGGTTAGTTATCCAGATATTTCCTGAAAAAGTCTTATGATGACTGACCATCTTAAGATCTACTTCTGTTTTATGCTGTGATTCTGCAGGGAAGACAAGCAGAGCTTGAGATGCAGTTAAAACATGGAAAAGAGGATCCTGAAGATGTGCAGTACAAGCAGTTTACAGCATGGCTCTGGTAAGGAATTGCCTGCCTGTTCCTCATCACTTTTAGTGACAAGTGAAGGACAGAAGAAGGCAGGACTTGAAAGCCTTTGATTTTGCAAATTTAACTGTTTGTATAAGTACTAATGACAAAAAAAAAAAAAAAAAGATAAAATATCCACATGGGGGAAGAAAAAAAGTTATCAAGGAACAGTGAGCAAGGATGCTGGTATTCACAAGTTCAGAGGTACCTTTCCCTCTACTTTGTCCAAAACTTTGTAGCGTGAGCAATTATTGGAAACAATGGAAATTGTATATATCGTATGTTGTGTTAAAGTACAGAGATTATGGAAAAAAAACAAAACTTCCGTGTAGAGATTTTGCAAGCTGCATCACTGAAAATGAATTTATGTAAGAAATGTAAGCCACAGAGTGACATATGTAGTAACAAACTGAGACATCTCAGATCATACAGTAAGCTGAAGATACTGTTTAATAAAAACTAAACGTGTGATGTACGCTCTGTTCCGTATCCTCAAGTATTTATATTTAATCCAGCTGAGCTATGTGCGTCAGTCTTAGGACTTAGTCATGTATGTGCATGACCAATGGTGGTAGGCTGGGAATTTGGGGGACTTCACAGAGAAAGAACTACACGTCCATAGACAGTTCAGGTGTCTCTTTCTCTGCTTGTTCATAAGTGTGTGAACAAAATTCCTAAGTGTGTGACCAAAATAGGTACAAAGAAAACCAAAGCAACCTCTGCCTATTTCAGTCAAAAGGATGCTCCTAAGTCACATTCAATAGCAATGCAAAATCTTAGTGGTTTTATACCAGTTCAGTCTAGATTAGTGTTTCATAGCAAGAGCCAGAATAATAAAGAATTACAAAGAGATTGTTCCTTATGTAGTAGTTGCACAGTTTTCTGTTGTTCTAGCTTTCAACTGGAGTTCTCAGAAACTTGATATTGATATGCACCTATGCACTATCTTATCCCTTTCTTGATAAGGAATAGAGAAAACATTTTAAATGCCTAGAGCAATACTGCTATTGTAGATTTCCCCTGAACTGAAATCTGCTTTCTGTTTTTTAAACCATTTTAACATAAGCTATGTTCAAAACAAACAAAATTCCCTTTAACAATTGAGGAATTAAAGTAGGCAATAAATTTGAGACTCACAATTCAGCTTTCATATCTTCTTCTGTTGTCCATTAATTGCTTGATACTTTCAGGGATCCAACTTCAGTATCCATCAGTTATTTGTGCTGCCCTCCAGATTTAGCCCAACTGTAAACAGCTCAATATTAACTAGTACTATGTAATTTTGCAATGACATTTAGATTGGTGTCAATGTTTCTAAGTGCATTTGAAACAATACGTAAAAGCAGCATATGTAGAAGGAAACCCTGACTGAATCTCCTTCAAAGGCTGAGTGACATGACTCAGTCTTGAAAATATATGTTTTATGAGTCATGCATTTTTCTTCTTCTATCACACTATTGCACCTTCAGTTATGTGTTGTGGAACTGTGACTGAAAGATAGGGTTTTGTCTAAGGTGACAGTCACAGCCAGGATTTATGGATTGGTATATGTTGTGGTGCACAAGATCTTTCCTCACCCAAACCTGACGAGATAGAAGGTTCACTGTATCTCTGCTTCTGTATTAATGTGAATGCAAAACTAAGCAAATGCAGAAGAGTTGATTATAAAACAATTACAGTCATATGTAAGAAACTGTAACTATTCCTATTGCTTTTGTTTAAATAGATCCAGATTACCACTCTCCCTAACAGCATAACTGTCCATAGTTGTTTTCAGGAGAATAGTAAGTGTTGTGTAGATTGTTACCATTGTTAGTTGTAAAACATACTTATTATATTATGCTAAATTATAGTGCAGTGATTTGGAAGTATCTTTGTGACAGAAGAAAGAACAGACCTATTGCTATTGCATAAACCTGTCTTTTGAAAAAGAAAGCATTTTGTATGATAGTCCACATGAGCATGAAGGAACATGGGGTGGTAGGTGAGCACTAATAATACAGTTTTAATACTTGTGATTAATTTGCACTAAGTTTTCTGAAGAATGTGAAAAATGCACACATGTAAGGCATAAGAGTAAATCAGCTGAATTCATACTGTAGTGTAACAATGGTTTAAATTCTTTGTTTCTTTTGCAGGGTTAGAGATATGTTGACAGATGTCATCAAAGGTGCTTCAAAGTAAGAATGATTTATTTACTACAGATGAGAATGAGTTTTCTTCTGTGGTAGATGATGTAAAATACTTCCTGCAATTGTCTCTCTATCAGTTTCATGTTTTCATGTGAGCACGAAAACATGTGTTTTCATGTGTGCACATGTTGAGCATGAGGCGTGCTCAACAAAGGAGCTCTTCCCCACGTTGTTCTTTGAAATTAAACTATGTCTATTAGAAAGGCTGATGCCTAATATTCTGGGTGAAGTTTGCATACTACTGTATGCACTATTAATAACTTCTTTTTCTAAATAGCAGATGTAAAAGTTGGCTTGTCTGTGGTAGAGAGCTGGCTCTTCAAAGCTATACTACTACTTCCTGCTATCTTTTCTGTGCCCAAATGCCTCCAAAGACAAGTAATCATGTGTTTCCAGATTGTGACAGGCTTGCTAATTTGCTATTAGAATTGGCACACGGCTTTCAGTCAGCAATGAATATCTTAACATTTCTTCACAGAAAGGCTTGACTTGCTCCCATCACTCTCCATTGGCAGCTATCTCCTTCTGCTTGCCCATGGTTAACTGGAAACTGGCCACTTGCACCAGGCTGAGAAAAAGTGTCAGAAACAATGATTCCTCAGAAGAGCAAGTGCTTAAAAAATCTTAAATCATAAAAATGTAATTAGCTGAAGAATTGCCATGAAATCTCAGAGACCATTTCAGTGTTAGTAGTCCTGTAAATGTAGAAAAGACTAGGTTTGGAATAATACTGTGAGCTGAAGGTTTGGGATGTTTGAATCAAGACTTGCACTTTCTTTTCTTTTTTTAACTTACCACTGTTCTGATATTCCCAGCTGCTCAGTTTCCTTGCCTGTCAGCTCATCTTGAAAGGAGTCACTTAAAGAAGTTGAGAGATATGTTTGATATTTTATCTACTCAATAAATACATGTGTTAAGGTATCGGAAAGAGGAATAAAATAATAAGCATCAAATATATAATATTCTGTGTCTCAGAGTGAAAGCATCAGTTTTAGTCACAAAAGTTCACTAGCGAAACTATTTAAGACAGTTGCATTTCCAGTTTTGGGAGCGTGTAGAATTTTCTTCAGGTAACAGTGGAAAGATTTCCGGTGCATAGGTCACGTCTCTAGAACTTCTTGTTTACTGATTTTCTTTTAAGAAAATAAATAATTTGTTCTATATTTTCAGTGCAGACCCCTCCTGGGTCCCACTGTTAGTGTGATGATTTGTACTTTCATTAAATTTAAAGCATTTGGCTTTTCTGATAGTATAGATGTACTTCATGAAATAGTCTCTTAGAATTTGATAGCAACAAAAAAGGCATAAATGAGGAAATTGTTTAAGGCAAGAGATTTAGGAAGTTTACAACACACTTAACATTTAATTGTAATTATTTATAGGTATCTCTGAGTACTTAATTAAAAATATTTATTGTTATCTCTTGTCTGTAAGGAAATACTTTCAATGTGTGAAAAAGGTCAATGACATTCCAGTAAGGTATCTTTTATAAGAGAGAAAGTGTAGAAATCCAGAATATATTTTCATTGTGAAAATGAAATATTTAGATCAGAAACAAATGCTTAAATTTGTGGAGTGGGTTTATGTATATAGCAACAGTTGAGGAAGTTTTTGGAAATGCAAGACTAATGCAAAATATATAACAATTTGTACTGGTCTACTGTAAGGCTCTCAGTGGTCTCCTGTAGTTGTATTGATCATTTGCTATTATTGCAAAACACCGAAGATGGTTCTAGCAGAATTATATTGTGACATGTGTTGGTTTTTTTCCTGAAAATGGTGGAAAATTCATATCTTTCTTTTCATGAAACTGAATATAGTTACTTTCTATATCATATTCTCAAGTGGCACATTTTTTTTTCCTGAGCTCTTTAATAGGAAAAGTAAGGTTTGCACAGTAGTAGAGGTTCATCCTGTGCATTATATGAATGTTTCATAACATAGGAAAGTCGTTCAAAACTTTTTTTAAAGCCACGATGTCTGTGATAGGTGCTGTACTAAATCTCCTAAACAGATGCTGTTGTGGCACCTGTCTAACAGTCTCCATTTGAAGAGCTTTTTGTGTCATCCTATCTAGAGATAGTACTAGCTGTGATTAATATGTTCCTGTGAGTGCAATTGATCTGCAAGATGGCCCTTGTTTGAGCAGTAGCAGACAGCTGTATGTATTATGTATGTGTTATGTATATTATATATTAAGATGAAATATTTTACACATTTATTGAGCTAGAAAAGAGCCCAGTGAAGTTACTTGGTGCAAAGCCCTTCCCTCCTGGACTCCTTGTAACTTAACTTTCCTTTATTGAGATACTTGTTTGGTTGCCTGCATATCTGTTACGCTTCTTGACTGTTCTTTGCCTTTTTTGTGTCTAGGGAAAGCCCAGTGGTGAAAGGAAACTCTATTTTAGCCTTGACTGGTCTTGCGGTTGCTGTATCCAAATACGAAAGCAACCTTTCCTCAGACACTGAAGGCATGCCTGAGGTAAGTCAGTCTGGGAAATAAATTCTTTTAGTGGGATGTAGTGAAGCAATATGACCAGGTATGTTTGAGGATCCAGTGAGTGAGTATGAAGCACTTTGTCCGTTGAAATTCAAATTTCACCCTGTTCAGTGATACTGTCATCTTGTAATTGCTGTGTGATCTGTATGAAGGCAGCTTGGTGATTGCAGTCAGAGCAAGCAAGCAGCTTCTGAAAAGGAACATATGCTAGCTTAGTCATATGAGATAAAGGTGTAGTGAACACTGAAGCCCAACTAGTCTGTTTTCTTACCTCTTAATCAGATACAACAGTAAGTTTTAGGGTGGCATAGAAGACACACTATTTTTGTGTCAGTACAGCATCTCATAGTGTTACAATAATTGTGATGATCCAAATTTTATATGTGTGGATAAGAGATGTCTTAAAATCAACCACTTAGTGAAAATCAAACTCACATCAAAGGTATATACTGTAGGTTAGATTAAATGCACTTACTAATACAGACATCTTTTGCTGACAGATCCAGATCACTTAAAGAAGCATAAAGGTTGCGTGGAAAGAAGATAATGTACTTTTGATTAATTTAACTAGTTTATTGTTTTCTGGTGACCAGAAAAGTTTATTTTTTTATGTACTAAGTTGTTCAGTCTTTTTTGCGTGCTCTCTTTGAAGAGCGTTTTGAATGAAACTTTTGACTTGGCTAATGGTGGAAGATTATTACACTGTCACAAAATGCATATGATTATATGAACAGTTGGTCACAAAGCAAAGTTAAATGACTTGTATGGAAATGCAAAATATGACTGAGAGGGAGGGGTTGAGCTTTTTCCTCATTTTGTAAAAACATGTCAATAACTCATTCCCATGCTGAAATGCTACACGACCCTGATTCCTTCTACCTCAGAGTCTGAGACATTTTTGGCATAGTTTGGGTGCTTGGGTAGCCATTCATCTTTATTTTGTTCCTACTGTTACAACAAGTTAACATGCTGAGAAAAATGCACTGTTTTGCCATAATTTCCCCTGAAGTTATTTGATTTCTACTTAGAGTGAAACAGCCTTTGATCCACATGTAATAGGGACCCCACAGTCTGTTAGCAGAAGAGTGGATTACACTTCAAGGTGCCATCTTTAGGTAGAAGCAGTTGAACTATATATTACTAACGTCATGGATAAGTTATATCTTTTGTGACAGTGCAGATAGAAGCTGCTGATATTTTTATGTGTGTAAGAGGACATGAAAGATTTATTTTTCTAATATCCTTTGTTACTGGCCAAGCCTTTAAAAGAACCTGTGGGGAGAAATAGTCTTGTATGTGATAGTTACTTCATTAGAATTCAGGTTTTCCTGTCAGATTTCAATAAGACTAAAATAGTTAGCCTTAATATTCTTGTAGACTCTCGTACTTCATAACCACACTGCAGTTACTTCACTAGCCATGCTGAGTTTTTCTGGATACATTAAAATTATATCTTGGTCTGAAAGAGTTCAGATTTGTGAATGTGTTTTGCTTTTATTTTTCCTTGATGCTGTTGTGAGGCTCTCTGGCAGCTGTTTGCTTTAACTGAATAATCTGTTCAAAAGTGGTGTCTGAAAGGTTAGTGTTGTGAAATAAAACATGCTATGCATAAGGGTAACAAAATTTCATTCTACATGGATCATAGCTAGAACATCAGCTGCTGAGCTTCTGTTCAGAACTCAATTTAAGAAAAAATAACAATGAATGTTTGGGTTTGATTTTTGCAGACTGTACCAGATTTTCTTCCCATGCAGCAATGGATTTATATGGTTATAGAGACTCTCTTTAGTATCGTGAATAGCCGTTATCGCCCTAAAGGACAAGTCTTCCCATGGTTCTACCAGGTATGTGCTGCACCATTAAAAGCAAGAGCATTTATCTGTATTTTGTACGTGGAATTCTTTGTCTGGAGTTTTCAGATTCTGTTTGCCCTGTGGCAGGTAGAATCAAAGAATGGCTTGGGTTGAAGGAGACTCCAAGAATCATCAAGTTTCAACCCCCCTGCCACCAACCTCCATATCTAATACTAGTCCAGGCTGCCCAGGGCTCCATCCAACCTGGTCTTGAATACCTCCAGGGATGGGGCATCCACAACCTCTCTGGGCAGCCTGTTCCAGCACCTCACCACTCTCATAGTAAAGAACTTCCCCCAGACATCCAATCTAAACCTTCCCTCCTTGAGCTTAAAACCATTCCCCTTTGTTCTATCACTGTCTATCCACATAAAAAGTTGATTCCCTTCCTTTTTATAATCCCATTTTAAATACTGGAAGACTGCAGTGAGGTCTCCTTGCAGCCTTCTCTTATCCAGGCTGAACAAGCCCTCAGCCTGTCGCAGTAGGGGACCAGCCCTCTAATCATCTTTGTGGCCCTCCTCTGGACCCTCTCCAGCAGCTCCACATCTTTCCTGTATGGGGGACCCTAGACCTGGATGCAGTACTCCAGATGGGACTTCATAAGGCCATAGTGGAGAGGAACAATCACCTCCCTGTCCCTGCTGGCCATCCCTCTTCTGATGGAGCCCAGGATACCATTGGCTTTCCGAGCTGCAAGATCACACTGCTGGTTCATGTTCAGTTTTTCATCCACCAGGAACCCCAAGTCCTTCGCTGCAGGTCTAGTCTCAGGGAGTTTTTCTCCCAGTCTCTATTCATATCTGGCATTACTCTGACCTAAGTGCAAAATCTTGCACCTTGTTGAGTCTCAGTAGATTCACACAGGCCCATCTTTCGAGTTTGTCAAGGTCCTTCTGGAGTTGTAATATAGGAAATATAGATGTCATGTAGGCAAGTTAAACAATGCTTTTCTTTTTTTTTCCTTTCAGTGTGTCATATTTGGGTTTGCCTTGAGTTTTTGTATTTATTAACAAAGTATCATACGAGAAGATAATACTGCATGAATGAAAGAAGTTTTGAAAGCAGCTCTGGCATATGTCCCCTGTCATCACTGTTAGGGGATACATCACCAAACCAAATGCAGTGTTAAACATTAGACTGGCTGAATGTGAGCAGATTCAAGTACTTGGTTAGCATTTAGCAGTTTTTTATAACTCCTGCTTTTGGGAACAATACTGTTTTAAAGATATTTTTGAAGTGGACATTCGAAGTGGCTCATATTTCACTCCTAAAATCCACTCTGCTTAAAAAATAAATAACTTTTTAAAATATACTGAATGGATATTTATTTTAAATTTCAGAAGTACTGGATGTTACTACCTGAAAAGGAATTTTATTTTCTTCCCAGGAGAGAAAAAGTAAATCTTTTGAAAATCTTTTTCTAGAAATCCTATTCTGGTGAAAATACTGCTAGTGCTATAGCTCGTTCCTGTGCAGCCACTGCTTTGTCTCTTCTGGTGCCAGTTATCGTTGTATCATGCAAGGAGAAGGTTGAGGAAGTCCTGAATATGCTGACTGCCAGGTTACCTGGAAAACCAAATGCTGATGAGTCTCAAGCTGTTCAAATCCACATGGGTCTTGCTTTGGGGATGTTTATCTCACGTTTGTGTGAAGAAAAAGTCAGGTAAGGATTACTGTGTAATTTGTGTGTGGAAATAACTTTCTGTTTTTCCTGCATGCAGCTTCTATGTTCTAGGGCATAAAGCAATTAGAAGCCATAGGCAAATGATTCATGAGTTCTTCTGCAACATTTTTTATATGGTGTCTTTTATTATAATTGCCTTTTTCCCTCCAACTCTGCTATTCTGGATATTTTGCTGGCATTCCTTCAGAGTGATTGATTAATTTTCATTATATCCTTTAGGTGCATGTGCAACCTGATAGTTGAT
This sequence comes from Gallus gallus, assembly GCF_016699485.2. NCBI lineage: Eukaryota > Metazoa > Chordata > Aves > Galliformes > Phasianidae > Gallus > Gallus gallus. Next base: position 34,687,746 of record NC_052572.1, read on the forward strand.
TGCTTACATATCTTTGAAGTGTACCACATGCTCTGGAAGGCTTAATTGTCAAATAATTCACAGATCTCATTTGTCCTTCTCAAAGTGATATTCTGTACACTTGAGTAGTATCTTCTTGCATCATGTTAGCTATATGAGGACAGAGCTACAGTGGTGGAAGTCTAATGGACTGTCTTTCAGGTGTGTTGTTACAGAAGTGCTGAAGATTGGCCTCAGTACTGACCTAAGGTCAAAATTTTAAATGATTCCAGAGCATCTGAGGTGAAGGTTTGCTTCTGTACTAGTCCAACTTAATGACTAGTTGGAAGTTCACCTATGTTTATATTTAACTACTACATTATCAAAAGTATCAAAAAGATCTGGCTGTCAGTTGTTAATTTACTCTATGAACTTAATGTTTCTGAAGCAAACATCTGGTGTTAAAGAGCATGTAACATGGCTCTGCACTGATCTTCGTTCATTGGTGTCAGCTTTCTGCATCCAATTCAAGAGCATGATTTGCTGATGCACTGCCCATGAATGATTAGAGTCAGTGATGACAGTTGAGATACTAACAGATATTAAAATGCTCCTAAGTATTTAACAAAAGACATTGGTATTTTGGTGTATATCAGCCTTTATTTTAATTTTTTTAGCTTGGTGTTGACATTTATCTAAAAAATGAAAAACAAACAAAAAAAAACCCAAGAACATTAAAAGGAATCAAACAAACTTCTTATGAACTAAAACTTTCTCTACTATTTGCCTTCTTTCACTGTATAAAAAAATTGCCTTCTTTCACTTTATAAATTCTTGGTGCTTGCTTTCTTATTGGGTTTTGTACCAATAACGGGCATCAACTTAGGTCTAAATATATTTGTATTATTTGCATAATTATATGAATAGGTTTACCTGAAAGTAACACATATGGCCAGTTTTATGGTCATTGCTTACAGGCCAGTATGAGAACCCATTGCAGCAAGAAATAATTTTATTTAGTGACATATTCCATCTTAGCAGAAGGTTAATGTCCTGTATGATATGAAGAGCAGAACCATATTTCTATTTTGTTTTCTGTTTTCTTCTGTTTTGCAGTGAGTTACCTGGTCAACAGATGAACTTAGTTCTAATGAAGTCTCTAGATGCACTAGAAGACTGTTGTTTTGACTCCAGTCTGGAGTACAAGTGAGTTTGTTACATTACTGATTATATTTTGTTTTATTTTGGACTCCATTTTTTTTTTCATTCAAACTTCTATTCCTAAATTTTGCGGAGAAGCGTATAGAGATAAGATAAGGAGACTTCTTTTTCTGTGTACTTTCATAGAATCATGAACTTACGCAGGTTGGCAAGGACCTTGGGAAGTCCACATCATACCCAAATTCAGCTATCAGGTTCGACTGCAGTACTCAAAGACTGTCAGGGTTTGAAGTTCACAGTCTGGAGCAGGCCTGACCTGCCTGGGCCACAGTTCCATGGCTGAGCCATCCCGGCAAGGAAAAAGCTTCTCTTTGACTCCAGTCTGAGCCTCTCGTGTCGCAGCTCATGCCACTGCCTCTCACCCTCCCAATACACAGCACGTGTAGAGCTGTAAATGTGGCAGACTTGTCCAAAAATGATATTACTATAGCAAGGGTCTTTCCAGCAGGATGACAGGCACAACTGATTGTGGGTCATATGCCTTAGGTCAACCTTATGTGAATGTTTCAACTGTGCTCAACTGGTAATACTGTTTTATTTTAGTTTTTTTTAAATACATGCCACATTTTCTGAGAGTTTCTTCTGCTGTAGAAATCAGGGAGGGGCAGGGCTCTTTTTTTCCCGAATGCCAGCGCTAATCATTTTCTCTCCTGCTGCTGCTCCACAGTCAGTTATGTTCATTAGTGTTCCAGGAAAGATGACAGAAACCCAGGGGCAGTTCATCGTCCTGCAATGATGTGAACAAGGTTTCTGCCACTGTGTCACAGAGACTTGTGCTGTTGTGTGGTAGAAAGCAAACCCTTCACCTCATGTGGTATACTTCCTGACTCTTCAAGAAAATGTGTTTCTGTCCAAGAACATGCTTCTCTAGAATGCTGAAACATCTCACATATTGAAGGACATTGAGAAAGAGGCTTTAACATTTTTTCTCCTGCCTTGAGTGTTTAGCTAATAAAGAGGTTTATTAATGTGCGTGGTATGGAAGCTGGAGATATACAGTCTTGATAGGAATGTTGTTTACATATATTGTTTCTTTGCTTAGTTAGGAGAATTTTCATCTTAAATAAGTGCTGTTTTTATTAAATAATAAGTAAAAGGAATCTTTTTTTTTTCCTGTACCAATGCTATGGCATGGCAAGAGTCCACTTAAGTTCTGTAAGAACCTGTGTAAATCTAAGATACATACAATACTCTAAATAGTTTATTGTTTGAAAAAGGTCACTGTGAGAGTAATGCTCATAAATCAGTACTCTGTTTTCAACTGCAGGCAAGAAAATAAGTGAAATTCATAATCTTTTAAAAGGGCAAAAGTATTCCAAGTGGTTTCAAGTGGCTAACTGTATGTTAATATGGTGCATCATCTACCTGGCTATCTAAACTATCCTTCTACACAGTCCTAAACAACATCTTTAAATTTGAGAGATAGGGATTTTGGTGGTGGACTATTTGGTGGGTAAGAAACTGGTTAAATGGTTGCAACTAGAGGACTGCAGTCAGCAGGTCTATATCCAGACCAGTCACAAGTGACGTTCTCCAAGGGTTTGTTCTGCAGTCTGTGCTCTGCACCATCTTTATCAGCAGCCCGAAGAGTGGGATCAAGTGTATCCTCAGCAAGTTTGAAAGCACCAAGCTGGGTGGCACAGTTAGTACGGTAGAAGGAAGGGATGCTATCCAGAGAGATCTGGACAGGCTTGAAAAATGGGCTCATGAGAACCTAATCAGGTTCAGAAAGGCCAAGTACAAAATGCTGCTCCTTATTTGGGACGATCTCAGTTGGGAGATTTCTCAACCTGGGAGAAGAACTCATCGAGAGCAGCTCTTCAGAGGACTTGAAAGTTCTAGTGGATGAAAAGCTGGACATGAGCCATTAGAGTGTGCTTGCAGCCTGTGAGGCCAACTGTATCTTGGGCTGCACGGAAAGAGGGATGGCCAACCGAGATGATTCTCCTCCTCTGCTCTGCCCTCATGATGCCCTGCCTGGAGTACTGCAGCCGGTGCGTGGCTCCTAGAACAAGAAAGGTGTGGAGCAGTTCAAGTGTGTTTAGAGGAAGCCACGAAGGTGATCTTCTCCTTTAAGTAGAGGATGAGGGAACAGGACTTGCTTTCAGTACTAAAAGCAGGGTTTTAAACAGGAGGGAGACTGACTTTTCACATGGTCTAATAGTGATAGGACAAGAAGAAATGATTTTTAACTAAATAAGGGAAGCTTTAGGTTAGATGTTATGAAGAAATTCTTTATACAGAGAGTGGTGAGGCACTGGCCCAACCAGTTCTGTGATTTCTATGAAGTGGTTGTGAAGCTTTGCCACACTTTGGTCCAGGGATGTTTTTACAAGGCATCATAGCCACATCAGGCTGCCAAGCAGCTTGCAAGGAAGAGTCATCTTCCTTGAGAGGCAGTGAGAAACACCTTGAACTGGGATCTAATCATCTAAGCCTATTGATTGATGCTTAAAACCTGCAGAAGGGCGTGTTACCTTAAAAAGACACACAGGAAAAAACTGCATTGCATTCATGACTGCTAACTTCTCCCATTTTTCACTTAGATCATACTGAATAGATTTTCTCATGTCAACGTTCATGTAGTGAGGAGGGGGACAAAAGTTAAACATATGCTTTTAGTTGTAGCAATGTAGCGTATGTGTAACAAACATGACAGTTCATACAGTCCCTATATTGGACAGTTTCTCTTCTTTTTTTATTCCTCCTTTTTTGTAAACAAAGAAAAACATGATGTGTTGAAGATTGAACTAGCTCTCACTTTTGAAGAGTTTTATTTTGGGAGTAACAGGAAGCAGTAGTGTTTTCTGGCTTGCCTTCCCATTTCCTGTAACCAGGGCGAATTCTGCAAGATGTGCAGAACTGTCTTGCATTTGCAAGAATAACTATTGGAAAAATATTGAGCAAATGGTGAATGTTGATGCATACTTGTTGAGAAAGGATGTAGTAAAGAGCAGGTTATTAAGAAACTTGAAAATATATGGTAGTCTTCCTTAAAATTGCTGTGCAGAGCCTTTTTTTTTTTATGGAATTTTTTGAAAGACCGTTAACTGTTTGATTTGGATATAAGGTATTTTCAATTCAAGTTGCCATTAAATTTTCTTATTCTACATTTAGAAACCTGCTAAACTCACCTTAGTAATAGGATTTAAAAATGTCAGTCTTCCCTCATCCTGAAATACTAACCATTTATTTTGTTTCAGAATTCATTTGTGGTGTCTTTCATTCTGCAACATAATAGACTGCATCACTCTGTACAATGCCAGATTATGGTATTGAGAGAAGCAACAGTGGATTCAAAGATGTGTCATGACAGCAGGGCAGTATGTCTAATATGCTGGCAGTGAAACATCTGGAACATGTTGGGAAATCAGAGATGCCATATATATGATATATAAACATGTATATGTATATATATTTGTAAATCTCGAGCAAGATGGCCAAGGGAAAGAGAGGAGTGGAGAGATGCACTCAAGTATAGTTTTTGGATGAAAAAAGAGTAAAAATGCTCACAACAGCCAAGACATATCTAATATTCTTTTTTTTTTATTCTTCTTTTTAAGCACTGGATGTATTTTGGGAGTGGGACTTGTTCTTTCATTTCTGAGTCACAGTAGCCAAACAGAGTCACGAGTACACGTTTCTGCTTCACTGAGAAAACTATGCGCATACCTGGACAGCAGTGAGGATCAAAGCAGATGGGTCCAGGAGGTACGACTTGTTTTATCACAGATTTCAAACTTTCATATTTCTTTCTTTGCCTCCTTTAATAACTCAGCTTTTTACTGAAGCTTTTTACCAGTAGTATTGGTATATTTCTTTTACAATATCAGCCTGGTTTTATATCCGTTGAAGGAACAATTTTAGAATAAACCATAATGCAGCACAAACACTAGGAAATTGCCTGAAATGGTTAAAGACATTGCTCTCTAAGGTGCTGCTCATCTCTTCTACTAGAAAGCAAACAGCAAGTTATTCTCAGCTTTAATATTTCCTTCTTCAATATGCCTTCGGCTTCCTGCTTTGAAAGCTGTTGTCATTACCTAATGTGAGTCTTCTGCTTGTGAAAGTTGCTATGGATATGCTTGCTCTTCCCTTTTTAATCTGTGAGCTGTTCTCTTTGTACGTTTTGAAAACTTAAAAAACTGAGTGGTGCTAAATTTGAGTGTACATTTCAGTATCATTTGCCAAGATATATTCTGCTAAGTTTTTACATGGCCCATGTAGGAGTGAGTCTATTACCTTGCTGAGGTAAAGCTTGAGAAAGAAAGCTCATGAAACTGGAGAAGTTTACAACAGTGAACAAGAATCAGGATAAATAGATTTTGTCACACACACACACAGACGACAACAACAACAACAACAACAAAAAACAACTCTTTATCTTCACATCCAAGCTCACAGCAGCGGAACAGCAGAGTTGCATAATCCTGTTTTATCAAGGAAGTTAGCAGAGTTGGAGATAGGAAATAACTTTTCTCTCCTGAGAGTCTTGAAGCATTTTACTGAACTTAAACTTAGTTCAGTAAGCAACTTCTGAGATGAAATGCAGCAATTGTTTAACATCATGGGTTAATTTTAGATGATACAAAAATTACTTAAAAATCTGTAAGATATTGCATAGGTAATTACACCAGTTAAATTTCACCAGTGCTGTAGGCTGAGTACTGCTACTTATGAAAGGCTGTAGAGGCTAGAAATGGCTGGCATACAATCATGTTCTTAAGAGACTTTGGCCACATGCAGTAAGGGGTTCATTCTGAGCATTGCTTTTTGAAGTCAAATTGTTGCTAACTCTGTCTAGCAGGTAGGAGTCCTTTAATCCCTATATATGTTCTGTTGCATAGCATTGGTGCAAAGGAAGGTGAACAATTGTGTCACTTGTGAAACTGTGCTGGGACATGAGGATAATGTCATATATTTTGTGAGGGAGACTATTCTACTGTATACTCTTCCGGCCTTCCAGGCCTGCTTCCATCATGGATAGAATACATGCTGTGTATTCTGACATAAATAGTGATTGGGTACTTGTGTGTAGGAAAATAACTACATTTATGAAGAAGATCAGAAGTTGGCCCTGCAAAAAACAGAAGTTCTTCTAAACTTAGTTATACTTGTTTAATAGCATAGATTAAGAGTCTTTCTTGGAAGGAATAAACATCTGAAAGTATAAACTGAAAATGGCATGACATTTTTTGTCATGCTACTGCACTCCTCCACAGTCTGCAAAAGGCATCTCCCATTAGCCTCCATTTCTTAAGAGATAATCTTGTCAAGTGTGTTCAATAGTGACATTGTATAAATCCTATTGCAAGTACTATTCATGGTTCTGATGAGACTGTGAAACCACCATTCTTTTTTACTGTTTGTGGTGTCACCTAATGAAAAGTGAAGACTTAGATACCATCTTACAGAAAGAAAAGGATCAAAGCCTAGAGTGAGTTTTCTCAGTTCCTGTTACTGGAGAATGAAGAGAGCTATTGCTAAGTGTTTAAGGGATTTTCCTTAGCTTCCTTGGGCACTGATATCATAGTGTATACTTTTCCTTGCCCAGAGGTGATCTACAAAGACAACATCAGACAGATTTATAAAATTTGTTTCTTAAAACATTTAGTCTATGTTGTAAAATGCAGCATTTTCCCCAGAGAAACAGTATGTACAAGTACTGTGTAAAAGCAGGTGTGACTGAGGAATGCAATACTAATGAAGACTGGAACAGCAGCAGCAGCAGACGTTGCTTTGTGTGTGAACTGCCAAAGAAGAATTCATGATACGGTCTTAGTGTTTAGTAACTAGGTAGTATAAATCCTGCCTGAGGTTTTATAGATAGCATCTTTTGCTGCTTGGTTGTTTTGTCTTTGTTGTTTTTGTTTGCTTATTTGTTTTGTTCTGATTTTATTTTGTGGGGTTATTTGACATATCTTGTAAGACAAATTGTTGCCCACTGTCAGTGAGGCAGCACTGCAAGCTACAAAAAATGTTCCTCATCATCTACTGTTTGCATTGAAATTGAATAGTGCTAGATTTCTTATTAGTGCTGGATTTATTAATAGTGCAGGATTTATTTATTATTTTCAGGTACTTGCCTATTCTGTTGCCTGTTCCTGTGTCTCTGCTTTCAGTGTTGGAATCATAGAAGCAGCAGAGGCTGAAGAGGCCATGAACAAGCTGCGGACCTTAGTGGAAAAAAATCTGCAGGTGATGATTCAGTTTGGGCTTTTTTTCAGTTCTCTTTGTCTCTTTCTTATTCAATACCTCATCCTGCTACATCCAGACTGCCACTTGAAGAAAATTGCATTAACCTACTCTGATCATTAATGAATATTCACTATGTTCTGCGTACCATACAATTACCTTATCATTTTGTCCACTGATGCATCATCTACCCTAGTATACCAATTACCAGAGAGCAAAATAATAGCAGACTGTATGTATTTTATTACATGTAAAAGGGAAGTTGGTACTTTTGAGATCTTGATGTCTTTAGTTGCCATTTCGTACCAATTCCTGTCTCATCTGTAATATTTATATTAAGAAAACACATCTGCTGTGCTCTTCTGAAATTTTCTCTTAATCAAATAGATCATCATAACCAGAGCCACAACTTACTCCAGGTTACTGTTTCTTCCCCGGGTGTTCTAAAGTTACCTTCAAAAATGCATAAATAATCTCCATATTCCAGTACTTTTTCTTTTTTGTTAAGCATTTGCCAGAAAATGAAAAAAAGAAAAGCAGAATCCTTTAGCATCAAAGCCCACCATTAGACTGGTCAATTGTTTTGAAAATTCACATAAAAAAATAAGGAGTCAAGGCCTTTGTAATTCTTTTAATCTTTGTATAAGAATGTCTGTTCCAGAGTAAAGGAACTTTTGCTTCTGAAGCGTGGTCTTGCTTCGGAGCAGACCATGTACCAAAGATCAGAAAATCTTGTGTCGTTTGACAGGAGAAAATACTTAAAATACGGAAGTATCTGGTGTTAAAGATAAAGGCGGGACTTCTATAAGTGTATGGCTTCTGTAAAGAAATAATAAATGTTTAAGTAACTTTGCAGTAGTAGATACATAAAAGAGTACAGAGTTCTTAGGGAGATTTGTTTCTTAATGTGTGTCTTTCTCACTTTACAGACATCTGGCTTTGCTTTAGCTCTTGGTACGGTTGTTCACGGTTTGTCAGTTTGTGGTCATGGCAAAGCTGAAGACTTGAGTAACAAACTAATGCCATCTTGGATAAAAGTTGTGATCGCAGAGGTAAAGGAGTTTGAATTCATATCCTAGGCTTTTTAAGAGGGGGATCTTTAAAGAAAAGTAGAGACATAATTTTCATTGTTTTTGTTGGAATGGTTTAGGAAAACTTGGGACAATCTGAATAAACTGTTTGAGTCGTACTTGGAATTAAAAATATGGCTTTAGACGGTTCACTAAAAAAGAAAGACCTTGTTTCTCTTCTGGCTGTGTGCTTTATGGGAAATGCTTATTCTTAGGAAGTCTTGGAGATCTGGGCATCTTTATTAATTTGGAACAATATCAAAAGACAAAATGTAGGTTATTAATTAAATTAAGACACCTGGTGAAATTAGGTACTACCTAACAAAAATAGACTAAAAAAATGGAGATTATAGTGTCTCAGTTGTTTTAAATTTACTCCCCTAAATGGTTATTTTGCTAAGTAATAAATTGCCAGTAATTCATTTTTATGATACGGTAATTGCTTTCTCTATACTCAAGGGATGCAATGACTACAGTGCTGTTTTTAGATTGAACAGAGGGTATTTGTGATTGTGTAGATGAACAGGTCCAGGGTGGCTGAAGGACCCACTCATCACTGCTGTTGTAACTGTATGGTGGGAAGATTAAGATTCATTCATTTGTTCTGCTTGCCATTCTGCTTCTATCATTTTAATTTCTCATTCTTAAAACACTTGTGTGAAAGCAACCTCTAAATCTAGACATTAAGTTGGGAGCTGAAGGTGAGTTTCAGTAAAGAAACATTTTAGAGTTCAAATTCAGTGGCGTATTTTGTTGAACACATACTGTGTCAGAAGAAAGTAATTTGTTAGGGAAAGATGTGTGACAATTTTAGATGGAAAGAATAGAGAAGGAAGTCTCTATATAAAGCCTTTAATTCGGCAAGAAAGGTTAACAATCATTCAGCATGCTGGAGTCTGACCTGAAAAGATTGTTGAGATGGCAAGTATAGAAGTGATAACAGTCATGGTTTTTTATATGAAAGAAAATCCTTTTTGCTTAAGGGAAGCAAATCTGTTGTGCTACAAATTCGACTGTGGTGCTCTGTGACCCCAAAGATTCACTGATACTGTACTACATTTACAGGGTTCTCCAACAATGCAGCGTCTGGCTGCTGTCAATGGGCTGGTTGCACTGGTGGGTTCTGAAGGAGGCATGATACAGGTGAGAACACACACGCAGATGGCACTTTTATCTCTCCTGGAAATTTGATGAGAAGACAATATACAGTGATCTCTCCTGCATCCACACAGGAGCGGTCCTCCACCAGGGCATCTAATACTGAGTTATGCTGGGTACAAACCAAGTGGGATGAATTAGAGTGTAGAATGGAGTCATCCATTTTTCCCATCATATGGCTCATATGCATTATCACTGGGAATAAGTTTACTGTTGTGTAGGATTTCTCCTCTTTTCCTCCACTCCCCCACAAAAAGGCATATGTGCAAATATGATCTGTCTTTTCAGTGTTCATTCTCTGTTGCATTGTTTCTTTTCTCCTCTTATAAAAGTCACTTTTTTTTTTTTTTTTCTGTTCCTTTGGCAGCTAAAATCTGAAAGCATCCAGACCTCCCAGTTTCAAAGTAAGCTCAATGAAGTCATCAGAACCCTTACACAGGTAAGGAGCTAGTCTAGCTTTCAAGTTTTGGATAATGCACTAGGGTATCTTGACACTGTGCCCAAACAGACTGGTTCTGTTTGAAGAAATGATTTAATGTTTGTGTCCATCTTGACTGTCTACATATTTGTTTATTGTCTGAACAGATAATCAGTTTTTCGGGACAGATTGGCCTTCAGACAAATGCAGCAGGACTTCTTGGACACCTTCATATGTCCTGTTTGTCTTCTACCCAAAGCAGGACATCTGGTGAGATGCTTTATTATTGCTGCTTAAAGACAGCATATAGCAATTGCACCTAATTAAAAAGACAGTAAAGGCCACAAAGAATGCTACAGACTCGGCACTGCAGGCCTTAATATGACATGACAGCTTTCAAGTAAAAGCCATTATGGTCTTGTGTGCCAGACCTAAAGCTTGAAACATGACGCAGGAATTAGTGTGCTGAAAGGGATGCTCTCCACACCCTACCCACCTTGAGGGCCGATTAAATCTACTCTGTTTTAGCACTTCTTAACATTTCATTAAAAAAAAAAAAAAGCCAACACTTAAAAACGAACAAGAAGAAGCTTATTCTTCAAATGAGTTAGTAGGTAGAGATTTCTACTTAGTTGAAGCTGAAAATTACTATTCTGTTCAGCGACCTTTTAAGGTGACAGTTAACACAAGTTCATATTCAGTCAATATATCGTTGCATGATTGGATTTTCTACTTCTTTATAATCTGATGAAACTGCCTGAATTTAGATAGACATGGAATGTTTCTATTTTATTGAATTTCAGATGGAGCTTTAAAGCTTACTAAGGCCTGACTTGCAGTGGCAGTTACATTTAAGGAAATTCTTATCCCTGGCTTTTTAGTTGGTTATTGAATTTGTTTTTCAGACCTGAAATTTTTCACAAAGACTGATGTTTAACTTGTCTTTACAGTGGGAAGACCAGTGGATCTATCTATAATCTTTTGATCTAATTGCACTGAATCACCTGCAGACTTAGTGAGCTCAAACATAGCTCCGTTTGGTATTTCTGTTTACGTGGAAGCTGGAAGTTATACTTTCTGCTAACACATTTTAGTATATAGATGGTCTTTTTGTCTTCACAGTTCCTCCAGATTTTAGCTACTTGCCTGAAAGCAGCTTTATCAGGGCAGCCATTGACTTTGTCATTGAAAGTGGAAAAAAAGGTGAGAAAGAATTAGAGTATAATGCCTCGGAAATATGCTGTGGCTTTAAAATATGACCTTAACAACTTTTTTTCAAGATTTTATGCTTTTATTCAAGAGAGCTTTTCTAAGCACTGACTTGAGCTTCACTAGGCTTCTCTAACATTTGCACTCTAAACTTCTATGTGCAAACTTCTTTAAAACAAAAAAATTGAATTACACTTAACAGAATTGTATAGTTCTGTCTGGATTTTTCCATATTTTTAAAGCTTCTACCTTTCCCCTTTCCTCTGCCTGTGAGATGATGTATTTCCCTTGTGAGAATGAAAGTCTGATAACTTGAAATGTTAGCATGTATCCTCAGGTATATTTCATCAGAAAAGCTTTCTTCTGTCCCCTGCTATCAGTGACTCTAGGTTAAGATTCTGTGTGACATTCTTGTATTTAAATGGATTAGTACCTATGCATGAAAAGTGCAAAGGAACCTGTTGAAAGTATGCTGTTATGTGTGGAGTGCTCATGAAAGAGATCTGTCCAATTAAGCAAGATTTGCTTTTAATGACTTCAGAGATCGCATTGTTTCCAGGAAACTGAGTTAATTCCCCATGTTTAAGTAACACATTACGTAGTAAAGGTTAGCATATCTAGCAGTTTTTTGTGTCATGCATCTTTGGGTTGAGACATGAGCACAGTATCAGAAAGCTTGGCTGTTCTCCTACTAAAAAAAAAGCAAAAATGCAACCTTACTAGATAAGGAATGTCTGTAACTAACTTATACATTGATTCAAGGGAAAGGAACCAGAAAGCTTCTCCGAAGCTGAAAAAACTTCTTTGTCAGTGTGTTTATTATTTGTTATTAATGTTTAACACAGACCCATTAATTACAAACAAGAGACAGCTAATTCTTAGATACACGGGGCAAAAAAACAATGCAAAAGCAGCAGGTAGTTTTATAATGCTCCTTAGTTCATCACTACGGACTGGTCTTCAGTGCAGTTTGAGTTGTTATAGTGCATGCACTTTTCTTCTGAAGCATTTAACCAAATGTATAAAATCCAGACTGTGATTGAATATTCTGTTCCAGGCCCTGAATCTGTTCCAGCTCAGCTGGTGAAAGTAGCACTGGCACCTATTGCTGTAGTTGGAGGAAGTCATCAGTATCCACCTGTAAACTGGGCGTCCGTTCTTTCTCCTTTGATTAGATTAAACTTTGGTAAGTTTTATCATTTTCTGTTAAGTCATTTGTATTTGCCACAAGACTTCTTTACTAACACAGTTTTTGTAAACTACAGAACCTGTTAGGTGCTTCAGAAATTGAAGTGTTTATTGTGCTCTCAGGGGCAACTTTTTAATGTTTACAGGCATATATTGCCATTGTTGTGTTGGACATAGGTTGTTGTAATATAAGAAGAGGTTAGAGAAAAAAACTAAGAGGTTTGGAGCAATTTGGAAGTTCTGTTAGGACACTATTGGATTTGGTGAGAAGAATCCATCAAAAACTGGAAATTATCTTTGTTCAGTACCCACTGAATGCAGTACGATTGCCTGTGTTAGAAGATGCAGGTAGATTTATCACAAGTTTGAACTGTCACACATCTAGCTATCTCTGCTCTGAAATATAGTGTCTACTAAATGGCACTGGCTAACAGGGGAAAGCATATCCCCATCTTTCCATCACAGCTCTGGATTCTGTGTTTCTAAGAATCATTTTTCTTCGTATTGAAGAGTAGTTTTGATCCTGAATGTCCTGATTTTAACATGAATAATTTTCTTTTTAATAGCTGTCATGGTGCTGTGTTTTGGATTCTGGATAAGAATAATGTGACAATATGCTGATGACTTTGTTATTGCTGAGCAGTACTTTAAGTCAAGGACTTTTCAGTTCCTCAGGCTGCTGTGTCAGCAAAGATCTGGGGGTGCATGAAGAGCTGCAGAGTGAAACAGCCAGGACAGCTGGCCCAAACCAGCCAATGCCACATTGGTATTATGGTATTATGCAGAACTATAAAACTGGAGGAGTTGGCTAGTGGAGAGCTGCTGTTTCTCAGGGATTGTCTGTGCATCCGTTAGCAGGTCGTGAGTGACTGCAGTGTGCATCACTTGTTCCGTATATTCTTTTGTCATTATTATTATTTTCTCTTTCTTTTCTGTCCTATTAAACTGTCTTTATCCCAACACACAAGTTCTACGTTTTTTCTAGTTCTCTTCCCCATCCCTCTGGGGGTAAAGTGAGCAAATGGCTACGTGACATTTAGCTACCTGCCAGATCAAATCACAACACTGAAGTATGGGACTGGATAGCTTTTCTCAGGATATCTGGTGGTGTCATTTTTGGTTGACGTAAATGTCTCTGACATTCACTCATTTCCCTAAAAAACACCTACTGTTCATAGTTCCATATTCCCTTGATTCTGTTGAGTTTTGTTTCTCTTGATTTATGTAGTTGTCATTACTAGCCTTGCAGATGGTTTTTTACAGCTAGGCTGGGCAAGAGATGTTGCATTTAAATTGAGCCTAGAAAACTGAAACTTTTGCTTATTTCTCTCCAATACTTATTTTATTTATACAAATTGCCAGCAAAAGCACTAGAAATCACTGAAATATACAGTGTGGAACAAATACTTGCTAGATCTAGAAAAGATTTGGAAACAAATGAAATGCTTTCACTGTTAATTGGGCTGAAACTTTTGTAATCTTGCAATGGATAGTAGAATCTTTTGTAAGAATAAGTGAAAGAATTTCCTATATTGAGCTGTGCAGTGCATACTAATGCAAATTTGTGTGCAACTTCATGAATAGCTGAAACTTCTTAAATTCTTGGGAAATTTTTTTATTCCTGTTTTTTGCTTAGGACTCTGACTTTTGTAAATGAGGGGAATTCCAAAGGAAATTGTACCTCAGTTTTGTGGCAGTGTTTTTATTAACTTCAGTCCACATGATAGTCTGTTTTCAAATACCATTTCTCTAGATTTTTCCTCTGTGTTCCTTTGGAAGTTGCACACTCTTTTACATTATATACGTATACAGAAATAGATCTTCTGGTGTACTAATAAGCATTATTCAATTTGTTTTAAAAAGTATAATTCAGTACAGTTGACCTAGCATTCAATCTAGAAGCATAGAACTAACACAATTATGTTGAAATAGCTATGTCATGAATATTTGTATGAAAAAGTGACTATGTATTCAATTCTCTTGGATTCTTACATGACTTTTATCCATGAGCAATTTTACAAAACTGAAATGCTTCAAAAATTCTACTGTGAAATTTATCTGTAAAGTTATAGCGGATAACAGACTGCTTTCCTATCTTAAAAAACTTATTGAAGTTGTTGAGCAAAAACTATATAATGTGATATAGGTGGGATCTGTTATTTAACAGTGCTCTGTCAACGAACATTAATAAATTATTACCTGTGATTTAGTACTCCAAGCTAGTGAGACAGTTTGAATTGGTTGACAAAGTATCTTCTAATAATTTTATCCCTTCAGAGTTCGTCCAGTAACATAACATCTAACGTAAGATCTTTTAAAGAGCCTAAGTATTAGATTCTTGTAGTGCATGAGCAAAGCAAATAATTCTAGTGA